>NW_028138657.1:0-68000 GCF_964270905.1 Leucopleurus acutus | reverse complement strand
GCTGTGTCGCTACCGGCACACCCAGCATGAACCCATGCCTGGAAGTAAGGCCCTGATTTGCCGTGCAGAAGCAGAGGCGTGCTGCAGTTTCCAGGAGGCGGTGGCCTCTGCTCTGCATACCTTAAACGGCAGGACAGCTTTCTGGACACCTTGGAGGCTAGCCGGGGCACCCTGTTCCCGGCAGGAACACTGAGTACCCCCAGGTGCACCTGGGTCTGCTAAGCAACATCCAGGCCCGTAGCCCTTTAGAGCCCCTCTGTGCCTGCCGAGCGTAGGGAAACACACTGCCATCATTTTGGAGCAGCTTGGTTTCCTCTGCACTCGCACACGTTCACGAATACCGTTCTGGCACATCCCACTTGGGGCTGAGGTCTTACGCGTTGCCCTATTCGGAGCTGCGCTCAGACTAACCCTCGTCTTCGCATTCCATCCAGGACCTCCTGACTGAAGTCACCGTGCCTCCTAGGGGACGGCGGCTTGGGTTCTTACTGCAATTCAAGTCCTCTTCCTTCTGTGTCACTGCAGGCAGTCCCAGCCCCAGAGGAGCAGCTACTGCGTTCCTTGGTGGAGACAGTTCGCTGGATGCGGGACTCCCTACTTCGATGAGTTGATTCAGGGAAGGAAACACTGGGTAACCGGTGTCTCTTGGGACTCGTTAGAAACCACAGGGATGTATGCTGTGTGTGCCCATGAAAACGGGGGCCTGATGGAACTAGCCCTGCTTTCCCATTTTGAGGGCTGCATTCATGCTTGCCTTGAAGCTCCCTGACATTCCCGGCTCCCAACAGGCCAGTGAGCCCTGGAAGAATGCTTCGGAGAAAATTATGAGTTTTCTCTCTCTAATCCAGGGGTTTCCGTGGCCATAGTGTTGGTCCGCATGACAGGCTCTAGAGCTAAAGGGAACCTCAACGTGAGAACTCGCCTCCAGGTTAGGCCCTGAGTAGCCGTGCATAAAGGGAGGCATGCAGCTGTTTCCATGAGTTCTTAGTCGCTTACGTGCTTTATTTTAAAGGAAGTACACGTCCGGGGAATCCTAGGCCCCACGGGTGTGCCTCATTTTCCCTCCAAGGTCACTGAGTGCCTCCAAACAACTGTGGGCCGGCTGAGCAACGTCGAGGTCCATTGGGTGATTCCCTCGGAGGACCTCTGTGCGTGCCGAGTGCTGGGCAACCACACACTGTGCCTTCCTTGAGGAGCACTACATCTCCAGAGTCCTCGAGCGCCCTGAGGACAACATGGCTGGTGAGTGCGAAGTGCCCAGGAAGACTCTGTCATGGCCCTTGTGTGAGCTGCCATGAGAGAACACTCTGCTTGGAACACTGCGAGGCCCGCCATCGTACCTGAAGTCACTCTGCTCGAGGAGAAAGTCAGCATCTTAGCATGCTGTGTCGCTACCGGCACACCCAGCATGAACCCATGCCTGGAAGTAAGGCCCTGATTTGCCGTGCAGAAGCGGAGGCGTGCTGCAGTTTCCAGGAGGCGGTGGCCTCTGCTCTGCATACCTTTAACGGCAGCTCAGCTTTCTGGACACATGGGAGGCTAGCCGGGGCACCTTGTTCCCGGCAGGAACACTGAGTACCCCCAGGTGCACCTGGGTCTGCTAAGCAACATCCAGGTCCGTAGCCCTTTAGAGTCCCTCTGTGCACGCCGAGCGTAGGGAAACGCACTGCCCTGTCTTTTGGAGCAGCTTGGATTCCTCAGCACTCGCACACGTTCACGAACACTGTTCTGGCACATCCCACATGGGGCTGAGGTCTTACGCGTTGCCCTAATCGGAGCTGCGCTCAGAGTAACCCTCGTCTTCGCATTCCATCCAGGACCTCCTGACTGAAGTCACCGTGCCTCCTAGAGGACGGCGGCTTGGGTTCTTACTGCAATTCAAGTCCTCTTCCTTCTGTGTCACTGCAGGCAGCCCCAGGCCCAGAGGAGCAGCTACGGCGTTCCTTGGTGGAGACAGTTCGCTAGATGCGGAACCCCTACTTCGATGAGTTGATTCAGGGAAGGAAACACAGGGTAACCGGTGTCTCTTGGGACTCGTTATAAACCAAAGGGATGTACGCTGAGTGTGCCCATGAAAACGGGGGCCTCCTGGAACTATCCCTGCTTTCCCATTTTGAGGGCTGTATTCATGCTTGCCTTGATGCTACATGACATTCCGGCTCCCAACAGGCCAGTGAGCCCTGGAAGAATGCTTCGGGGAAAATTATGAGTTTGCTCTCTCTAATCCAGGGGTTTCCGTGGCCATAGTGCTGGTCCACATGACAGGCTCTAGAGCTAAAGGGAACCTCAACGTGAGAACTCGCCTCCAGGTTAGGCCCTGAGTAGCCGTGCATAAAGGGAGGCATGCAGCTGTTTCCATGAGTTCTTAGTCGCTTACGTGCTTTATTTTAAAGGAAGTACACGTCCGGGGAATCCTAGGCCCCACGGGTGTGCCTCATTTTCCCTCCAAGGTCACTGAGTGCCTCCAGACAACTGTGGGCTGGCTGAGCAACGTCGAGGTCCATTGGGTGATTCCCTCGGAGGACCTCTGTGCGTGCCGAGTGCTGGGCAACCACACACTGCGCCTTCCTTGAGGAGCACTACATCTCCAGAGTCCTCGAGCGCCCTGAGGACAACATGGCTGGTGAGTGCGAAGTGCCCAGGAAGACTCTGTCATGGCCCTTGTGTGAGCTGCCATGAGAGAACGCAGTGCTTGGAACACTGCGAGGCCCGCCCTCGTACCTGAAGTCACTCTGCTCGAGGAGAAAGTCAGCATCTTAGCATGCTGTGTCGCTACCGGCACACCCAGCATGAACCCATGCCTGGAAGTAAGGCCCTGATTTGCCGTGCAGAAGCAGAGGCGTGCTGCAGTTTCCAGGAGGCGGTGGCCTCTGCTCTGCATACCTTTAACGGCAGGACAGCTTTCTGGACACCTGGGAGGCTAGCCGGGGCACCCTGTTCCCGGCAGGAACACTGAGTACCCCCAGGTGCACCTGGGTCTGCTAAGCAACATCCAGGCCCGTAGCCCTTTAGAGCCCCTCTGTGCCTGCCGAGCGTAGGGAAACACACTGCCCTCTCTTTTGGAGCAGCTTGGTTTCCTCTGCACTCGCACACGTTCACGAACACCGTTCTGGCACATCCCACATGGCGCGGAGGTCTTACGCATTGCCCTAATCAGAGCTGCACTCAGAGTAACGCTCGTCTTCGCATTCCATCCAGGAACTTCTGACTGAAGTCACCGTGCCTCCTAGGGGACGGCGGCTTGGGTTCTTACTGCAATTCAAGTCCTCTTCCTTCTGTGTCACTGCAGGCAGACCCAGCCCCAGAGGAGCAGCTACTGCGTTCCTTGGTGGAGACAGTTCGCTGGATGCGGGTCTCCCTACTTCAATGAGTTGATTCAGGGAAGGAAACACTGGGTAACCGGTGTCTCTTGGGACTCGTTAGAAACCACAGGGATGTACGCTGAGTGTGCCCATGAAAACGGGGGCCTGCTGGAACTAGCCCTGCTTTCCCATTTTGAGGGCTGCATTCATGCTTGCCTTGAAGCTCCCTGACATTCCCGGCTCCCAACAGGCCAGTGAGCCCTGGAAGAATGCTTCGGGGAAAATTATGAGTTTGCTCTCTCTAAACCAGGGGCTTCATTGGCCGTGGTGGTGGTCCGCATGACAGGCTCTAGAGCTAAAGGGAACCTCAACGTGAGAACTCGCCTCCAGGTTAGGCCCTGAGTAGCCATGCAGAAAGTGAGGCATGCAGCTGTTTCTAGGAGATCTTAGTGACTTATGCGCTTTGTTTTAAAGGAAGTACACGTCCGGGGACTCATAGGCCCCACGGGTGTGCATCATTTTCACTCCAAGGTCACTGAGTGCCTCCAGACACCTGTGGGCCGGCTGAGCAACGTCGAGGTCCATTTGGTGATTCCCTCGGAGGACCTCTGTGCGTGCCGAGTGCTGGGCAACCACACACTGCGTGTTCCTCGAGGAGCGGCTCACCTCCAGAGCCCTGGAGTGCCCTGAAGACAACATGGCTGGTGAGTGCGAAGTGCCCAGGAAGACTCTGTCATGGCCCTTGTGTGAGCTGCCATGAGAGAACACTCTGCTTGGAACACTGCGAGGCCCGCCCTCGTACCTGAAGTCACTCTGCTCGAGGAGAAAGTCAGCATCTTAGCATGCTGTGTCGCTACCGGCACACCCAGCATGAACCCATGCCTCGAAGTAAGGCTCTGATTTGCCGTGCAGAAGCGGAGGCGTGCTGCAGTTTCCAGGAGGCGGTGGCCTCTGCTCTGCATACCTTTAACGGCAGCACAGCTTTCTGGACACATGGGAGGCTAGCCGGGGCACCTTGTTCCCGGCAGGAACACTGAGTACCCCCAGGTGCACCTGGGTCTGCTAAGCAACATCCAGGTCCGTAGCCCTTTAGAGTCCCTCTGTGCACGCCGAGCGTAGGGAAACGCACTGCCCTGTCTTTTGGAGCAGCTTGGATTCCTCAGCACTCGCACACGTTCACGAACACCGTTCTGGCACATCCCACATGGGGCTGAGGTCTTACGCGTTGCCCTAATCGGAGCTGCGCTCAGAGTAACCCTCGTCTTCGCATTCCATCCAGGACTTCCTGACTGAAGTCACCGTGCCTCCTAGAGGACGGCGGCTTGGGTTCTTACTGCAATTCAAGTCCTCTTCCTTCTGTGTCACTGCAGGCAACCCCAGGCCCAGAGGAGCAGCTACGGCGTTCCTTGGTGGAGACAGTTTGCTAGATGCGGGAGTCCCTACTTCGATGAGTTGATTCAGGGAAGGAAACACAGGGTAACTGGTGTCTCTTGGGACTCGTTATAAACCACAGGGATGTACGCTGAGTGTGCCCATGAAAACGGGGGCTTCCTGGAACTATCCCTGCTTTCCCATTTTGAGGGCTGCATTCATGCTTGCCTTGAAGCTCCCTGACATTCCCGGCTCCCAACAGGCCAGTGAACCCTGGAAGAATGCTTCGGGGAAAATTATGAGTTTGCTCTCTCTAAACCAGGGGCTTCTGTGGCCGCGGTGGCGGTCCGCATGACAGGCTCTAGAGCTAAAGGGAACCTCAACGTGAGAACTCGCCTCCGGGTTAGGCCCTGAGTAGCCGTGCAGAAAGGGAGGCATGCAGCTGTTTCCAGGAGTTCTTAGTCGCTTACGCGCTTTATTTTAAAGGAAGAACTCGTCTGGGGAATCCTAGGCCCCACGGGTGTGCCTCATTTTCCCTCCAAGGTCACTGAGTGCCTCCAGACAACTGTGGGCCAGCTGAGCAACGTCGAGGTCCATTGGGTGATTCCCTCGGAGGACCTCTGTGCGTGCCGAGTGCTGGGCAACAACACACTGCGCTTTCCTCGAGGAGCGGTTCACCTCCAGAGCCCTGGAGCGCCCTGAGGACAACATGGCTGGTGAGTGCGAAGTGCCCAGGAAGACTCTGTCATGGCCCTTGTGTGAGCTGCCATGAGAGAATGCTGTGCGTGGAACACTGCGAGGCCCGCCCTTTTACCTGAAGTCACTCTGCTCGAGGAGAAAGTCAGCATCTGAACATGCTGTGTCGCTACCGGCACACCCAGCATTAACCCATGCCTGGAAGTAAGGCCCTGATTTGCCGTGCAGAAGCGGAGGCGTGCTGCAGTTTCCAGGAGGCGGTGGCCTCTGCTCTGCATACCTTTAACGGCAGCACAGCTTTCTGGACACGTGGGAGGCTAGCCGGGGCACCCTGTTCCCGGCAGGAACACTGAGTACCCCCAGGTGCACCTGGGTCTGCTAAGCAACATCCAGGCCCATAGCCCTTTAGAGCCCCTCTGTGCACGCCGAGTGTAAGGAAACGCACTGCCCTCTCTTTTGGAGCAGCTTGGTTTCCTCAGCACTCGCACACGTTCACGAACACCGTTCTGGCACATGCCACATGGGGCGAAGGTCTTACGCGTTGCCCTGATCGGAGCTGTGCTCAGAGTAACCCTCGTCTTCGCATTCCATCCAGGACCTCCTGACTGAAGTCACCGTGCCTCCTAGAGGACGGTGGCTTGGGTTCTTACTGCAATTCAAGTCCTCTTCCTTCTGTGTCACTGCAGGCAACCCCAGGCCCAGAGGAGCAGCTACGGCGTTCCTTGGTGGAGACAGTTCGCTAGATGCGGGAGTCCCTACTTCGATGAGTTGATTCAGGGAAGGAAACACAGGGTAACCGGTGTCTCTTGGGACTCGTTAGAAACCACAGGGATGTACGCTGAGTGTGCCCATGAAAACGGGGGCCTCCTGGAACTATCCCTGCTTTCCCATTTTGAGGGCTGCATTCATGCTTGCCTTGAAGCTCCCTGACATTCCCGGCTCCCAACAGGCCAGTGAACCCTGGAAGAATGCTTCGGGGAAAATTATGAGTTTGCTCTCTCTAAACCAGGGGCTTCTGTGGCCGCGGTGGCGGTCCGCATGACAGGCTCTAGAGCTAAAGGGAACCTCAACGTGAGAACTCGCCTCCGGGTTAGGCCCTGAGTAGCCGTGCAGAAAGGGAGGCATGCAGCTGTTTCCAGGAGTTCTTAGTCGCTTACGCGCTTTATTTTAAAGGAAGAACTCGTCCGGGGAATCCTAGGCCCCACGGGTGTGCCTCATTTTCCCTCCAAGGTCACTGAGTGCCTCCAGACAACTGTGGGCCAGCTGAGCAACGTCGAGGTCCATGGGTTGATCCCTCGGAGGACCTCTGTGCGTGCCGAGTGCTGGGCAACAACACACTGCGCTTTCCTCGAGGAGCGGTTCACCTCCAGAGCCCTGGAGCGCCCTGAGGACAACATGGCTGGTGAGTGCGAAGTGCCCAGGAAGACTCTGTCATGGCCCTTGTGTGAGCTGCCATGAGAGAATGCTGTGCGTGGAACACTGCGAGGCCCGCCCTTTTACCTGAAGTCACTCTGCTCGAGGAGAAAGTCAGCATCTGAACATGCTGTGTCGCTACCGGCACACCCAGCATTAACCCATGCCTGGAAGTAAGGCCCTGATTTGCCGTGTAGAAGCGGAGGCGTGCTGCAGTTTCCAGGAGGCGGTGGCCTCTGCTCTGCATACCTTTAACGGCAGCACAGCTTTCTGGACACAAGGGAGGCTAGCCGGGGCACCCTGTTCCCGGCAGGAACACTGAGTACCCCCAGGTGCACCTGGGTCTGCTAAGCAACATCCAGGCCCATAGCCCTTTAGAGCCCCTCTGTGCACGCCGAGTGTAAGGAAACGCACTGCCCTCTCTTTTGGAGCAGCTTGGTTTCCTCAGCACTCGCACACGTTCACGAACACCGTTCTGGCACATGCCACATGGGGCTGAGGTCTTACGCGTTGCCCTAATCGGAGCTGCGCTCAGAGTAACCCTCGTCTTCGCATTCCATCCAGGACCTCCTGACTGAAGTCACCGTGCATCCTAGAGGACGGTGGCTTGGGTTCTTACTGCAATTCAAGTCCTCTTCCTTCTGTGTCACTGCAGGCAGCCCCAGGCCCAGAGGAGCAGCTATGGCGTTCCTTGGTGGAGACAGTTCGCTGGATGTGGGACTCCCTACTTCGATGAGTTGATTCAGGGAAGGAAACACAGTGTAACCGGTGTCTCTTGGGACTCGTTAGAAACCACAGGGATGTACGCTGAGTGTGCCCATGAAAACGGGGTCCTGCCAGGACTAGCCCTGCTTTCCCATTTTGAGGGCTGTATTCATGCTTGCCTTGATGCTACATGACATTCCGGCTCCCAACAGGCCAGTGAGCCCTGGAAGAATGCTTCGGGGAAAATTATGAGTTTGCTCTCTCTAATCCAGGGGTTTCCGTGGCCATAGTGCTGGTCCACATGACAGGCTCTAGAGCTAAAGGGAACCTCAACGTGAGAACTCGCCTCCAGGTTAGGCCCTGAGTAGCCGTGCATAAAGGGAGGCATGCAGCTGTTTCCATGAGTTCTTAGTCGCTTACGTGCTTTATTTTAAAGGAAGTACACGTCCGGGGAATCCTAGGCCCCACGGGTGTGCCTCATTTTCCCTCCAAGGTCACTGAGTGCCTCCAGACAACTGTGGGCCGGCTGAGCAACGTCGAGGTCCATTGGGTGATTCCCTCGGAGGACCTCTGTGCGTGCCGAGTGCTGGGCAACCACACACTGCGCCTTCCTTGAGGAGCACTACATCTCCAGAGTCCTCGAGCGCCCTGAGGACAACATGGCTGGTGAGTGCGAAGTGCCCAGGAAGACTCTGTCATGGCCCTTGTGTGAGCTGCCATGAGAGAACGCAGTGCTTGGAACACTGCGAGGCCCGCCCTCGTACCTGAAGTCACTCTGCTCGAGGAGAAAGTCAGCATCTTAGCATGCTGTGTCGCTACCGGCACACCCAGCATGAACCCATGCCTGGAAGTAAGGCCCTGATTTGCCGTGCAGAAGCAGAGGCGTGCTGCAGTTTCCAGGAGGCGGTGGCCTCTGCTCTGTATACCTTTAACGGCAGGACAGCTTTCTGGACACCTGGGAGGCTAGCCGGGGCACCCTGTTCCCGGCAGGAACACTGAGTACCCCCAGGTGCACCTGGGTCTGCTAAGCAACATCCAGGCCCGTAGCCCTTTAGAGCCCCTCTGTGCCTGCCGAGCATAGGGAAACACACTGCCCTCCTTTTGGAGCAGCTTGGTTTCCTCTGCACTCGCACACGTTCACGAACACCGTTCTGGCACATCCCACATGGCGCGGAGGTCTTACGCATTGCCCTAATCAGAGCTGCACTCAGAGTAACGCTCGTCTTCGCATTCCATCCAGGAACTTCTGACTGAAGTCACCGTGCCTCCTAGGGGACGGCGGCTTGGGTTCTTACTGCAATTCAAGTCCTCTTCCTTCTGTGTCACTGCAGGCAGACCCAGCCCCAGAGGAGCAGCTACTGCGTTCCTTGGTGGAGACAGTTCGCTGGATGCGGGTCTCCCTACTTCAATGAGTTGATTCAGGGAAGGAAACACTGGGTAACCGGTGTCTCTTGGGACTCGTTAGAAACCACAGGGATGTACGCTGAGTGTGCCCATGAAAACGGGGGCCTGCTGGAACTAGCCCTGCTTTCCCATTTAGAGGGCTGCATTCATGCTTGCCTTGAAGCTCCCTGACATTCCCAGCTCCCAACAGGCCAGTGAGCCCTGGAAGAATGCTTCGGGGAAAATTATGAGTTTGCTCTCTCTAAACCAGGGGCTTCATTGGCCGTGGTGGTGGTCCGCATGACAGGCTCTAGAGCTAAAGGGAACCTCAACGTGAGAACTCGCCTCCAGGTTAGGCCCTGAGTAGCCATGCAGAAAGTGAGGCATGCAGCTGTTTCTAGGAGATCTTAGTGACTTATGCGCTTTGTTTTAAAGGAACTACACGTCCGGGGACTCATAGGCCCCACGGGTGTGCATCATTTTCACTCCAAGGTCACTGAGTGCCTCCAGACACCTGTGGGCCAGCTGAGCAACGTCGAGGTCCATTGGGTGATTCCCTCGGAGGACCTCTGTGCGTGCCGATTGCTGGGCAACCACACACTGCGTGTTCCTCGAGGAGCGGCTCACCTCCAGAGCCCTGGAGTGCCCTGAAGACAACATGGCTGGTGAGTGCGAAGTGCCCAGGAAGACTCTGTCATGGCCCTTGTGTGAGCTGCCATGAGAGAACACTCGGCTTGGAACACTGCGAGGCCCGCCCTCGTACCTGAAGTCACTCTGCTCGAGGAGAAAGTCAGCATCTTAGCATGCTGTGTCGCTACCGGCACACCCAGCATGAACCCATGCCTGGAAGTAAGGCTCTGATTTGCGGTGCAGAAGCGGAGGCGTGCTGCAGTTTCCAGGAGGCGGTGGCCTCTGCTCTGCATACCTTTAACGGCAGCACAGCTTTCTGGACACATGGGAGGCTAGCCGGGGCACCTTGTTCCCGGCAGGAACACTGAGTACCCCCAGGTGCACCTGGGTCTGCTAAGCAACATCCAGGTCCGTAGCCCTTTAGAGTCCCTCTGTGCACGCCGAGCGTAGGGAAACGCACTGCCCTGTCTTTTGGAGCAGCTTGGATTCCTCAGCACTCGCACACGTTCACGAACACTGTTCTGGCACATCCCACATGGGGCTGAGGTCTTACGCGTTGCCCTAATTGGAGCTGCGCTCAGAGTAACCCTCGTCTTCGCATTCCATCCAGGACTTCCTGACTGAAGTCACCGTGCCTCCTAGAGGATGGCGGCTTGGGTTCTTACTGCAATTCAAGTCCTCTTCCTTCTGTGTCACTGCAGGCAGTCCCAGCCCCAGAGGAGCAGCTACGGCGTTCCTTGGTGGAGACAGTTCGCTAGATGCGGGAGTCCCTACTTCGATGAGTTGATTCAGGGAAGGAAACACAGGGTAACTGGTGTCTCTTGGGACTCGTTATAAACCACAGGGATGTACGCTGAGTGTGCCCATGAAACCAGGGGCCTCCTGGAACTATCCCTGCTTTCCCATTTTGAGGGCTGCATTCATGCTTGCCTTGAAGCTCCCTGACATTCCCGGCTCCCAACAGGCCAGTGAGCCCTGGAAGAATGCTTCAGGGAAAATTATGAGTTTGCTCTCTCTAAACCAGGGGCTTCCGTGGCCGCGGTGGCGGTCCGCATGACAGGCTCTAGAGCTAAAGGGAACCTCAACGTGAGAACTCGCCTCCAGGTTAGGCCCTGTGTAGCCGTGCAGAAAGGGAGGCATGCAGCTGTTTCCAGGAGTTCTTAGTCGCTTACGTGCTTTATTTGAAAGGAAGTACACGTCCGGGGATTCCTAGGCCCCACGTGTGTGCCTCATTTTCCCTCCAAGGTCACTGTGTGCCTCCAGACAACTGTGGGCCGGCTGAGCAACGTCGAGGTCCATGGGTTGATCCCTCGGAGGACCTCTGTGCGTGCCGAGTGCTAGGCAACCACACACTGCGCCTTCCTTGAGGAGCACTACATCTCCAGAGTCCTCGAGCGCCCTGAGGACAACATGGCTGGTGAGTGCGAAGTGCCCAGGAAGACTCTGTCATGGCCCTTGTGTGAGCTGCCATGAGAGAACGCAGTGCTTGGAACACTGCGAGGCCCGCCCTCGTACCTGAAGTCACTCTGCTCGAGGAGAAAGTCAGCATCTTAGCATGCTGTGTCGCTACCGGCACACCCAGCATGAACCCATGCCTGGAAGTAAGGCCCTGATTTGCCGTGCAGAAGCAGAGGCGTGCTGCAGTTTCCAGGAGGCGGTGGCCTCTGCTCTGCATACCTTTAATGGCAGGACAGCTTTCTGGACACCTGGGAGGCTAGCCGGGGCACCCTGTTCCCGGCAGGAACACTGAGTACCCCCAGGTGCACCTGGGTTTGCTAAGCAACATCCAGGCCCGTAGCCCTTTAGAGCCCCTCTGTGCCTGCCGAGCGTAGGGAAACACACTGCCCTCCTTTTGGAGCAGCTTGGTTTCCTCTGCACTCGCACACGTTCACGAACACCGTTCTGTCACATCCCACATGGCGCGGAGGTCTTACGCATTGCCCTAATCAGAGCTGCACTCAGAGTAACGCTCGTCTTCGCATTCCATCCAGGAAATTCTGCCTGAAGTCACCGTGCCTCCTAGGGGACGGCGGCTTGGGTTCTTACTGCAATTCAAGTCCTCTTCCTTCTGTGTCACTGCAGGCAGACCCAGCCCCAGAGGAGCAGCTACTGCGTTCCTTGGTGGAAACAGTTCGCTGGATGCGGGACTCCCTACTTCAATGAGTTGATTCAGGGAAGGAAACACTGGGTAACCGGTGTCTCTTGGGACTCGTTAGAAACCACAAGGATGTACGCTGAGTGTGCCCATGAAAACTGGGGCCTGCTGGAACTATTCCTGCTTTCCCATTTTGAGGGCTGCATTCATGCTTGCCTTGAAGCTCCCTGACATTCCCGGCTCCCAACAGGCCAGTGAGCCCTGGAAGAATGCTTCGGGGAAAATTATGAGTTTGCTCTCTCTAAACCAGGGGCTTCATTGGCCGTGGTGATGGTCCGCATGACAGGCTCTAGAGCTAAAGGGAACCTCAACGTGAGAACTCGCCTCCAGGTTAGGCCCTGAGTAGCCATGCAGAAAGTGAAGCATGCAGCTGTTTCTAGGAGATCTTAGTGACTTATGCGCTTTGTTTTAAAGGAAGTACAAGTCCGGGGACTCATAGGCCCCACGGGTGTGCATCATTTTCACTCCAAGGTCACTGAGTGCCTCCAGACACCTGTGGGCCGGCTGAGCAACGTCGAGGTCCATTGGGTGATTCCCTCGGAGGACCTCTGTGCGTGCTGAGTGCTGGGCAACCACACACTGCGTGTTCCTCGAGGAGCGGCTCACCTCCAGAGCCCTGGAGTGCCCTGAAGACAACATGGCTGGTGAGTGCGAAGTGCCCACGAAGACTCTGTCATGGCCCTTGTGTGAGCTGCCATGAGAGAACGCGGTGCTTGGAACACTGCGAGGCCCGCCCTCGTACCTGAAGTCACTCTGCTTGAGGAGAAAGTCAGCATCTTAGCATGCTGTGTAGCTACCGGCACACCCAGCATGAACCCATGCCTGGAAGTAAGGTCCTGATTTGCCGTCAGAAGCGGAGGCGTGCTGCAGTTTCCAGGAGGCGGTAGCTTCTGCTCTGCATAACTTTAATGGCAGCACAGCTTTCTGGACACCTGGGAGGCTAGCCGGGGCACCCTGTTCCCGGCAGGAACACTGAGTACCCCCAGGTGCACCTGGGTCTGCTAAGCAACATCCAGGCCCGTAGCCCTTTAGAGTCCCTCTGTGCACGCCGAGCATAGGGAAACGCACTGCCCTGTCTTTTGGAGCAGCTTGGTTTCCTCAGCACTCGCACACGTTCACGAACACCGTTCTGGCACATCCCACATGGGGCTGAGGTCTTACGCGTTGCCCTAATCGGAGCTGCGCTCAGAGTAACCCTCGTCTTCGCATTCCATCCAGGACCTCCTGACTGAAGTCACCGTGCCTCCTAGAGGACGGCGGCTTGGGTTCTTACTGCAATTCAAGTCTTCTTCCTTCTGTATCACTGCAGGCAGCCCCAGCCCCAGAGGAGCAGCTACGGCGTTCCTTGGTGGAGACAGTTCACTGGATGTGGGACTCCCTACTTCGATGAGTTGATTCAGAGAAGGAAACACAGGGTAACCGGTTTCTATTGGGACTCGTTAGAAACCACAGGGATGTACGCTGAGTGTGCTCATGAAAACGGGGCCTGCTGGAACTAGCCCTGCTTTCCCATTTTGAGGGCTGCATTCATGCCTGCCTTGAAGCTACATGACATTCCCGGCACCCGACAGGCCAGTGAGCCCTGGAAGAATGCTTCAGGGAAAATTATGAGTTTGCTCTCTCTAAACCAGGGGCTTCCGTGGCCGCGGTGGCGGTCCGCATGACAGGCTCTAGAGCTAAAGGGAACCTCAACGTAAGAACTCGCCTCCGGGTTAGGCCCTGAGTAGTCGGGCAGAAAGGGAGGCATGCAGCTGTTTCCAGGAGTTCTTAGTCGCTTACGCGCTTTATTTTAAAGGAAGAACTCGTCCGGGGAATCCTAGGCCCCACGGGTGTGCCTCATTTTCCCTCCAAGGTCACTGAGTTCCTCCAGACAACTGTGGGCCAGCTGAGCAACGTCGAGGTCCATGGGTTGATCCCTCGGAGGACCTCTGTGCGTGCCGAGTGCTGGGCAACAACACACTGCGCTTTCCTCGAGGAGCGGTTCACCTCCAGAGCCCTGGAGCGCCCTGAGGACAACATGGCTGGTGAGTGCGAAGTGCCCAGGAAGACTCTTTCATGGCCCTTGTGTGAGCTGCCATGAGAGAATGCTGTGCGTGGAACACTGCGAGGCCCGCCCTTTTACCTGAAGTCACTCTGCTCGAGGAGAAAGTCAGCATCTGAACATGCTGTGTCGCTACCGGCACACCCAGCATTAACCCATGCCTGGAAATAAGGCCCTGATTTGCAGTGCAGAAGCGGAGGCGTGCTGCAGTTTCCAGGAGGCGGTGGCCTCTGCTCTGCATACCTTTAACGGCAGCACAGCTTTCTGGACACGTGGGAGGCTAGCCGGGGCACCCTGTTCCCGGCAGGAACACTGAGTACCCCCAGGTGCACCTGGGTCTGCTAAGCAACATCCAGGCCCATAGCCCTTTAGAGCCCCTCTGTGCACGCCGAGTGTAAGGAAACGCACTGCCCTCTCTTTTGGAGCAGCTTGGTTTCCTCAGCACTCGCACACGTTCACGAACACCGTTCTGGCACATGCCACATGGGGCGGAGGTCTTACGCGTTGCCCTAATCGGAGCTGCGCTCAGAGTAACCCTCGTCTTCGTATTCCATCCAGGACCTCCTGACTGAAGTCACCGTGCATCCTAGAGGACGGTGGCTTGGGTTCTTACTGCAATTCAAGTCCTCTTCCTTCTGTGTCACTGCAGGCAGCCCCAGGCCCAGAGGAGCAGCTATGGCGTTCCTTGGTGGAGACAGTTCGCTGGATGTGGGACTCCCTACTTCGATGAGTTGATTCAGGGAAGGAAACACAGTGTAACCGGTGTCTCTTGGGACTCGTTAGAAACCACAGGGATATACGCTGAGTGTGCCCATGAAAACGGGGTCCTGCCTGGACTAGACCTGCTTTCCCATTTTGAGGGCTGTATTCATGCCTTCCTTGATGCTACATGACATTCCCGGCTCCCGACAGGCCAGTGAGCCCTGGAAGAATGCTTCGGGGAAAATTATGAGTTTGCTCTCTCTAATCCAGGGGTTTCCGTGGCCATGGTGTTGGTCTGCATAACAGGCTCTAGAGCTAAAGGGAACCTCAACGTGAGAACTCGCCTCCAGGTTAGGCCCTGAGTAGCCGTGCAGAAAGGGAGGCATGCAGCTGTTTCCAGGAGTTCTTAGTCGCTTACGTGCTTTATTTGAAAGTAAGTACACGTCCGGGGATTCCGAGGCCCCACGGGTGTGCCTCATTTTCCCTCCAAGGTCACTGAGTTCCTCCAGACAACTGTGGGCCAGCTGAGCAACGTCGAGTTCCATGGGTTGATCCCTCGGAGGACCTCTGTGCGTGCCGAGTGCTGGGCAACAACACACTGCGCGTTCCTCGAGGAGCGGCTCACCTCCAGAGCCCTCGAGCGCCCTGAGGACAACATGGCTGGTGAGTGCGAAGTGCCCAGGAAGACTCTGTCATGGCCCTTGTGTGAGCTGCCAGGAGACAACGCTGTGCTTGGAACACTGCGAGGCCCATCCTCGTTCGTGAAGTCACTCTGCTCGAGGAGAAAGTCAGCATCTTAGCATGCTGTGTCGCTACTGACACACCGAACATGAACCCATGCCTGGAAGTAAGGCCCTGATTTGCCGTGCAGAAGTGGAGGCATGCTGCAGTTTCCAGGAGGCGGTGGCCTCTGCTCTGCATACCTTTAACGGCAGCACAGCTTTCTGGACACCTGGGAGGCTAGCCGGGGCACCCTGTTCCCGGCAGGAACACTGAGTACCCCCAGGTGCACCTGGGTCTGCTAAGCAACATCCAGGTCCGTAGACCTTTAGAGCCCCTCTGTGCACGCCAAGCGTAGGGAAACGCACTGCGCTCTTTTGAGCAGCTTGGTTTCCTCAGCACTTGCACACGTTCACGAACACCGTTCTGGCACATCCCACATGGCGCGGAGGTCTTACGCATTGCCCTAATCAGAGCTGCACTCAGAGTAACGCTCGTCTTCGCATTCCATCCAGGAACTTCTGACTGAAGTGATCGTGCCTCCTAGGGGACGGCGGCTTGGGTTCTTACTGCAATTCAAGTCCTCTTCCTTCTGTGTCACTGCAGGCAGTCCCATCCCCAGAGGAGCAGCTACTGCGTTCCTTGGTGGAGACAGTTCGCTGGATGCGGGACTCCCTACTTCAATGAGTTGATTCAGGGAAGGAAACACTGGGTAACCGGTGTCTCTTGGAACTCGTTAGAAACCACAGGGATGTACGCTGAGTGTGCCCATGAAAACGGGGGCCTGCTGGAACTAGCCCTCCTTTCCCATTTTGAGGGCTGCATTCATGCTTGCCTTGAAGCTCCCTGACATTCCCGACTCCCAACAGGCCAGTGAGCCCTGGAAGAATGCTTCGGGGAAAATTATGAGTTTGCTCTCTCTAAACCAGGGGCTTCATTGGCCGCGGTGGTGGTCCGCATGACAGGCTCTAGAGCTAAATGGAACCTGAACGTGAGAACTCGCCTCCAGGTTAGGCCCTGAGTAGCCATGCAGAAAGTGAGGCATGCAGCTGTTTCTAGGAGATCTTAGTGACTTATGCGCTTTGTTTTAAAGGAAGTACACGTCCGGGGACTCATAGGCCCCACGGGTGTGCATCATTTTCACTCCAAGGTCACTGAGTGCCTCCAGACACCTGTGGGCCAGCTGAGCAACATCGAGGTCCATTGGGTGATTCCCTCGGAGGACCTCTGTGCGTGCCGAGTGCTGGGCAACCACACACTGCGCGTTCCTTGAGGAGCACTACATCTCCAGAGCCCTCGAATGCCCTCAGGACAACATGGCTGGTGAGTGCGAAGTGCCCAGCAAGACTCTGTCATGATCATTGTGTGAGCTGCCATGAGAGAATGCTGTGCATGGAACACTGCGAGGCCCGCCCTTTTACCTGAAGTCACTCTGCTCGAGGAGAAAGTCAGCATCTTAGCATGCTGTGTCGCTACCGGCACACCCAGCATTAACCCATGCCTGGAAGTAAGGCCCTGATTTGCCGTGCAGAAGCGGAGGCGTGCTGCAGTTTCCAGGAGGCGGTGGCCTCTGCTCTGCATACCTTTAACGGCAGGACAGCTTTCTGGACACCTGGGAGGCTAGCCGGGGCACCCTGTTCCCGGCAGGAACACTGAGTACCCCCAGGTGCACCTGGGTCTGCTAAGCAACATCCAGGCCCATAGCCCTTTAGAGCCCCTCTGTGCACGCCGAGTGTAAGGAAACGCACTGCCCTCTCTTTTGGAGCAGCTTGGTTTCCTCAGCACTTGCACACGTTCACGAACACCGTTCTGGCACATGCCACATGGGGCGAAGGTCTTACGTGTTGCCCTATTCGGAGCTGCGCTCACAGTAACCCTCGTCTTCGCATTCCATCCAGGACGTCCTGACTGAAGTCACCGTGCCTCCTAGAGGACGGTGGCTTGGGTTCTTACTGCAATTCAAGTCCTCTTCCTTCTGTGTCACTGCAGGCAGCCCCAGGCCCAGAGGAGCAGCTATGGCGTTCCTTGGTGGAGACAGTTCGCTGGATGCGGGACTCCCTACTTCGATGAGTTGATTCAGGGAAGGAAACACAGGGTAACCGGTGTCTCTTGGGACTCGTTAGAAACCACAGGGATGTACGCTGAGTGTGCCCATGAAAACGGGGTCCTGCCTGGACTAGACCTGCTTTCCCATTTTGAGGGCTGTATTCATGCCTTCCTTGATGCTACATGACATTCCCGGCTACCGACAGGCCAGTGAGCCCTGGAAGAATGCTTCGGGGAAAATTATGAGTTTGCTCTCTCTAATCCAGGGGTTTCCGTGGCCATGGTGTTGGTCTGCATGACAGGCTCCACAGCTAAAGGGAACCTCAACTTGAGAACTCGCCTCCAGGTTAGGCCCTGAGTAGCCGTGCAGAAAGGGAGGCATGCAGCTGTTTCCATGAGTTCTCAGTCACTTACGTGCTTTATTTGAAAGGAAGTACACGTCCGGGGATTCTTAGGCCCCACGGGTGTGCCTCATTTTCCCTCCAAGGTCACTGAGTGCCTCCAGACAACTGTGGGCCGGCTGAGCAACGTCGAGGTCCATGGGTTGATCCCTCGGAGGACCTCTGTGTGTGCCGAGTGCTGGGCAACCACACACTGCGTGTTCCTCGAGGAGCGGCTCACTTCCAGAGCCCTGGAACGCCCTGAGGACAACATGGCTGGTGAGTGCGAAGTGCCCAGGAAGACTCTGTCATGGCCCTTGTGTGAGCTGCCATAAGAGAACACTCTGCTTGGAACACTGCGAGGCCCGCCCTCGTACCTGAAGTCACTCTGCTCGAGGAGAAAGTCAGCATCTTAGCATGCTGTGTCGCTACCGGCACACCGTGCATGAACCCATGCCTGGAAGTAAGGCCCTGATTTGCCGTGCAGAAGCGGAGGCATGCTGCAGTTTCCAGGAGGCGGTGGCCTCTGCTCTGCATACCTTTAACGGCAGCACAGCTTTCTGGACACCTGGGAGGCTAGCCGGGGCACCCTGTTCCCGGCAGGAACACTGAGTACCCCCAGGTGCACCTGGGTCCTTTAAGCAACATCCAGGCCCATAGCCCTTTAGAGCCCCTCTGTGCACGCCGCGCCTAGGGAAACACACTGCCCTCTCTTTTGGAGCAGCTTGGTTTCCTCAGCATTCGCACACGTTCACGAACACCGTTCTGGCACATGCCACATGGCGCGAAGGTCTTACGCGTTGCCCTAATCGGAGCTGCGCTCAGAGTAACCCTCGTCTTCGCATTCCATCCAGGACGTCCTGACTGAAGTCACCGTGACTTCTAGAGGATGGCGGCTTGGGTTCTTACTGCAATTCAAGTCCTCTTCCTTTTGTGTCACTGCAGGCAGCCCCAGGCCCAGAGGAGCAGCTACGGTGTTCCTTGGTGGAGACAGTTCGCTGGATGCGGGACTCCCTACTTCGATGAGTTGATTCAGGGAAGGAAACACAAGGAAACCGGTGTCTCTTGGGACTCGTTAGAAACCACAGGGATGTACGCTGAATGTGCCCATGAAAACGGGGTCCTGCCTGGGCTAGCCCTGCTTTCCCATTTTGAGGGCTGTATTCATGCTTGCCTTGATGCTACATGACATTCCGGCTCCCAACAGGCCAGTGAGCCCTGGAAGAATGCTTCGGGGGAAATTATGAGTTTGCTCTCTCTAATCCAGGGGTTTCCGTGGCCATAGTGTTGGTCCGCATGACAGGCTCTAGAGCTAAAGGGAACCTCAACGTGAGAACTCACCTCCAGGTTAGGCCCTGAGTAGCCGTGCATAAAGGGAGGCATGCAGCTGTTTCCATGAGTTCTTAGTCGCTTACGTGCTTTATTTTAAAGGAAGTACACGTCCGGGGAATCCTAGGCCCCACGGGTGTGCCTCATTTTCCCTCCAAGGTCACTGAGTGCCTCCAGACAACTGTGGGCCGGCTGAGAAACGTCGAGGTCCATGGGTTGAGCCCTCGGAGGACCTCTGTGTGTGCCGAGTGCTGGGCAACAACACACTGCGCGTTCCTCGAGGAGCGGTTCACCTCCAGAGTCCTCGAGCGCCCTGAGGACAACATGGCTGGTGAGTGCGAAGTGCCCAGGAAGACTCTGTCATGGACCTTGTGTGAGCTGCCATGAGAGAACGCAGTGCTTGGAACACTGCGAGGCCCGCCCTCGTACCTGAAGTCACTCTGCTCGAGGAGAAAGTCAGCATCTTAGCATGCTGTGTCGCTACCGGCACACCCAGCATGAACCCATGCCTGGAAGTAAGGCCCTGATTTGCCGTGCAGAAGCGGAGGCGTGCTGCAGTTTCCAGGAGGCGGTGGCCTCTGCTCTGCATACCTTTAACGGCAGGACAGCTTTCTGGACACCTGGGAGGCTAGCCGGGGCACCCTGTTCCCGGCAGGAACACTGAGTACCCCCAGGTGCACCTGGGTCTGCTAAGCAACATCCAGGCCCGTAGCCCTTTAGAGCCCCTCTGTGCCTGCCGAGCGTAGGGAAACACACTGCCCTCCTTTTGGAGCAGCTTGGTTTCCTCTGCACTCGCACACGTTCACGAACACCGTTGTGGCACATGCCACATGGCGCGGAGGTCTTACGCATTGCCCTAATCAGAGCTGCACTCAGAGTAACGCTCGTCTTCGCATTCCATCCAGGAACTTCTGACTGAAGTCACCGTGCCTCCTAGGGGACGGCGGCTTGGGTTCTTACTGCAATTCAAGTCCTCTTCCTTCTGTGTCACTGCAGGCAGTCCCAGCCCCAGAGGAGCAGCTACTGCGTTCCTTGGTGGAGACAGTTCGCTGGATGCGGGACTCCCTACTTCAATGAGTTGATTCAGGGAAGGAAACACTGGGTAACCGGTGTCTCTTGGGACTCGTTAGAAACCACAGGGATGTACGCTGAGTGTGCCCATGAAAACGGGGGCCTGCTGGAACTAGCCCTGCTTTCCCATTTTGAGGGCTGCATTCATGCTTGCCTTGAAGCTCCCTGACATTCCCGGCTCCCAACAGGCCAGTGAGCCCTGGAAGAATGCTTCGGGGAAAATTACGAGTTTGCTATCTCTAAACCAGGGGCTTCATTGGCCGTGGTGGTGGTCCGCATGACAGGCTCTAGAGCTAAAGGGAACCTCAACGTGAGAACTCGCCTCCAGGTTAGGCCCTGAGTAGCCATGCAGAAAGGGAGGCATGCAGCTGTTTCCAGGAGTTCTTAGTCGCTTACGCGCTTTGTTTTAAAGGAAGTACACGTCCGGGGACTCATAGGCCCCACGGGTGTGCATCATTTTCACTCCAAGGTCACTGAGTGCCTCCAGACACCTGTGGGCCGGCTGAGCAACGTCGAGGTCCATTGGGTGATTCCCTCGGAGGACCTCTGTGCGTGCCGAGTGCTGGGCAACCACACACTGCGTGTTCCTCGAGGAGCGGCTCACCTCCAGAGCCCTGGAGCGCCCTGAAGACAACATGGCTGGTGAGTGCGAAGTGCCCAGGAAGACTCTGTCATGGCCCTTGTGTGAGCTGCCATGAGAGAACACTCTGCTTGGAACACTGCGAGGCCCGCCCTCGTACCTGAAGTCACTCTGCTCGAGGAGAAAGTCAGCATCTTAGCATGCTGTGTCGCTACCGGCACACCCAGCATGAACCCATGCCTGGAAGTAAGGCCCTGATTTGCCGTGCAGAAGCGGAGGCGTGCTGCAGTTTCCAGGAGGCAGTGGCCTCTGCTCTGCATACCTTTAACGGCAGCACAGCTTTCTGGACACCTGGGAGGCTAGCCAGGGCACCCTGTTCCCGGCAGGAACACTGAGTACCCCCAGGTGCACCTGGGTCTGCTAAGCAACATCCAGGCCCATAGCCCTTTAGAGCCCCTCTGTGCACGCCGCGCGTAGGGAAACACACTGCCCTCTCTTTTGGAGCAGCTTGGTTTCCTCAGCACTCGCACACGTTCACGAACACCGTTCTGGCACATGCCACATGGCGCGAAGGTCTTACGCGTTGCCCTATTCTGAGCTGCGCTCAGACTAACCTTCGTCTTCGCATTCCATCCAGGACCTCCTGACTGAAGTCACCGTGCCTCCTAGAGGACGGTGGCTTGGGTTCTTACTGCAATTCAAGTCCTCTTCCTTCTGTGTCACTGCAGGCAGCCCCAGGCCCAGAGGAGCAGCTACGGCGTTCCTTGGTGGAGACAGTTCGCTGGATGCGGGACTCCATACTTCGATGAGTTGATTCAGGGAAGGAAACACAGGGTAACCGGTGTCTCTTGGGACTCGTTAGAAACCACAGGGATGTACGCAGAGTGTGCCCATGAAAACGGGGCCTGCTGGAACTAGCCCTGCTTTCCCATTTTGAGGGCTGCATTCATGCCTTCCTTGAAGCTACATGACATTCCAGGCACCCGACAGGCCAGTGAGCCCTGGAAGAATGCTTCAGGGAAAATTATGAGTTTGCTCTCTCTAAACCAGGGGCTTCCGTGGCCGCAGTGGCGGTCCGCATGACAGGCTCTAGAGGTAAAGGGAACCTCAACGTGAGAACTCGCCTCCAGGTTAGGCCCTGAGTAGCCGTGCAGGAAGGGAGGCATGCAGCTGTTTCCAAGAGTTCTTAGTTGCTTACGTGCTTTATTTTAAAGGAAGAACTCGTCCGGGGAATCCTAGGCCCCACGGGTGTGCCTCATTTTCCCTCCAAGGTCACTGAGTGCCTCCAGACAACTGTGGTCCAGGTGAGCAAATTCGAGGTCCATGGGTTGAGACCTCGGAGGACCTCTGTGTGTGCCGAGTGCTGGGCAACAACGCACTGCGCATTCCTCGAGGAGCGGTTCACCTCCAGAGCCCTGGAGCGCCCTGAGGACAACATGGCTGGTGAGTGCGAAGTGCCCAGGAAGTCTCTGTCATGGCCCTTGTGTGAGCTGCCATGAGAGAACACTCTGCTTGGAACACTGCGAGGCCCGCCCTCGTACCTGAAGTCACTCTGCTCGAGGAGAAAGGCAGCATATTAGCATGCTGTGTCGCTACCGGCACACCGACCATGAACCCATGCCTGGAAGTAAGACCCTGATTTGCTGTGCAGAAGCGGAGGCGTGCTGCAGTTTCCAGGAGGCGGTGGCCTCTGCTCTGCACACCTTTAACGGCAGCACAGCTTTCTGGACACCTGGGAGGCTAGCCGGGGCACCCTGTTCCCGGCAGGAACACTGAGTACCCCCAGGTGCACCTGGGTCTGGTCAGCAACATCCAGGCCCGTAGACCTTTAGAGCCCCTCTGTGCACGCCGAGCGTAGGGAAACGCACTGCCCTCTCTTTTGGAGCAGCTTGGTTTCCTCAGCACTCGCACACGTTCACGAACACCGTTCTGGCACATCCCACATGGCACGGAGGTCTGAAGCATTACCCTAATCGGAGCTGCGCTCAGAGTAACCCTCGTCTTCGCATTCCATCCAGGACCTCCTGACTGAAGTCACCGTGCCTCCTAGAGGACGGCGGCTTGGGTTCTTACTGCAATTCAAGTTCTCTTCCTTCTTTGTCACTGCAGGCAGCCCCAGGCCCAGAGGAGCAGCTACGGCGTTTCTTGGTGGAGACAGTTCGCTGGATGCGGGTCTTCCTATATCGATGAGTTGATCCAGGGAAGGAAACACAGGGTAACCGGTGTCTCTTTGGACTCGTTAGAAACCACAGGGATGTACGCTGAGTGTGCCCATGAAAACGGGGCCTGCTGGAACTATTCCTGCTTTCCCATTTTGAGGGCGGCATTCATGTCTGCCTTGAAGCTAAATGACATTCCCGGCACCCGACAGACCGGTGAGCCCTGGAAGAATGCTTCGGGGAAAATTATGAGTTTGCTCTCTCTAAACCAGGCGCTTCCGTGGCTGCGGTGGCGGTCCGCATGACAGGCTCTAGAGCTAAAGGGAACCTCAACGTGAGAACTCGCCTCCAGGTTAGGCCCTGAGTAGCCGTGCAGAAAGGGAGGCATGCAGCTGTTTCCAGGAGTTCTTAGTTGCTTACGTGCTTTATTTGAAAGGAAGTACACGTCCGGGGATTCCTAGGCCCCACGGGTGTGCCTCATTTATCTCCAAGTTCACTGAGTGCCTCCAGACAACTGTGGGCCAGCTGAGCAATGTCGAGGTCCATGGGTTGATCCCTCGGAGGAACTCTGTGCGTGCCGAGTGCTGGGCAACAACACACTGCGCTTTCCTCGAGGAGCGGTTCACCTCCAGAGCCCTGGAGCGCCCTGAGGACAACATGGCTGGTGAGTGCGAAGTGCCCAGGAAGACTCTGTCATGGCCCTTGTGTGAGCTGCCATGAGAGAATGCTGTGCGTGGAACACTGCGAGGCCCGCCCTTTTACCTGAAGTCACTCTGCTCGAGGAGAAAGTCAGCATCTTAACATGCTGTGTCGCTACCGGCACACCCAGGATGAACCCATGCCTCGAAGTAAGGCCCTGATTTGCCGTGCAGAAGCGGAGGCGTGCTGCAGTTTCCAGGAGGCGGTGCCCTCTGCTCTGCATAGCTTTAACGGCAGCACAGCTTTCTGGACACCTGGGAGGCTAGCCGGGGCACCCTGTTCCCGGCAGGAACACTGAGTACCCCCAGGTGCACCTGTGTCTGCTAAGCAACATCCAGGCCCATAGCCCTTTAGAGCCCCTCTGTGCACGCCGAGTGTAAGGAAACGCACTGCCCTCTCTTTTGGAGCAGCTTGGTTTCCTCAGCACTCACCCACGTTCACGAACACCGTTCTGGCACATGCCACATGGGGCGAAGGTCTTACGTGTTGCCCTATTTGGAGCTGCGCTCAGAGTAACCCTCGTCTTCGCATTCCATCCAGGACCTCCTGACTGAAGTCACCGTGCCTCCTAGAGGACGGCGGCTTGGGTTCTTACTGCAATTCAAGTCCTCTTCCTTCTGTGTCACTGCAGGCAGCCCCAGGCCCAGAGGAGCAGCTACGGCGTTCCTTGGTGGAGACAGTTCGCTGGATGCGGGACTCCCTACTTCGATGAGTTGATTCAGGGAAGGAAACACAGGGTAACCGGTGTCTCTTGGGACTCGTTAGAAACCACAGGGATGTACGCTGAGTGTGCCCATGAAAATGGGGTCCTGCCTTGACTAGACCTGCTTTCCCATTTTGAGGGCTGTATTCATGCCTTCCTTGATGCTACATGACATTCCCGGCTCCCGACAGGCCAGTGAGCCCTGGAAGAATGCTTCGGGGAAAATTATGAGTTTGCTCTCTCTAATCCAGGGGTTTCCGTGGCCATGGTGTTGGTCTGCATGACAGGCTCCAGAGCTAAAGGGAACCTCAACGTGAGAACTCGCCTCCAGGTTAGGCCCTGAGTAGCCGTGCAGAAAGGGAGGCATGCAGCTGTTTCCATGAGTTCTTAGTCACTTACGTGCTTTATTTGAAAGGAAGTACACGTCCGGGGATTCTTAGGCCCCACGGGTGTGCCTCATTTTCCCTCCAAGGTCACTGAGTGCCTCCACACAACTGTGGGCCGGCTGAGCAACGTCGAGGTCCATGGGTTGATCCCTGGGAGGACCTCTGTGTGTGCCGAGTGCTGGGCAAACACACACTGCGTGTTCCTCGAGGAGCGGCTAACCTCCAGAGCCCTGGAACGCCCTGAGGACAACATGGCTGGTGAGTGCGAAGTGCCCAGGAAGACTCTGTCATGGCCCTTGTGTGAGCTGCCATGAGAGAACACTCTGCTTGGAACACTGCGAGGCCCGCCCTCATACCTGAAGTCACTCTGCTCGAGGAGAAAGTCAGCATCTTAGCATGCTGTGTCGCTACCGGCACACCGAGCATGAACCCATGCCTGGAAGTAAGGCCCTGATTTGCCGTGCAGAAGCGGAGGCGTGCTGCAGTTTCCAGGAGGCGGTGGCCTCTGCTCTGCATACCTTTAACGGCAGCACAGCTTTCTGGACACCTGGGAGGCTAGCCGGGGCACCCTGTTACCGGCAGGAACACTGAGTACCCCCAGGTGCACCTGGGTCTGCTAAGCAACATCCAGGCCCGTAGCCCTTTAGAGCCCCTCTGTGCACGCCGAGCGTAGGGAAACGCACTGCCCTCTCTTTTGGAGGAGCTTGGTTTCCTTAGCACTCGCACACGTTCACGAACACCGTTCTGGCACATCCCACATGGCACGGAGGTCTTACGCGTTGCCCTATTCGGAGCTGCGCTCAGAGTAACCCTCGTCTTCGCATTCCATCCAGGACCTCCTGACTGAAGTCACCGTGCCTCCTAGAGGACGGCGGCTTGGGTTCTTACTGCAATTCAAGTCTTCTTCCTTCTGTGTCAGTGCAGGCAGCCCCAGGCCCAGAGGAGCAGCTACGGCGTTCCTTGGTGGAGACAGTTCGCTGGATGCGGGACTCCCTACTTCGATGAGTTGATTCAGGGAAGGAAACACAGGGTAACCGGTGTCTCTTGGGACTCGTTAGAAACCACAGGGATGTACGCTGAGTGTGCCCATGAAAATGGGGTCCTGCCTGGACTAGACCTGCTTTCCCATTTTGAGGGCTGTATTCATGCCTTCCTTGATGCTACATGACATTCCCGCCTCCCGACAGGCCAGTGAGCCCTGGAAGAATGCTTCGGGGAAAATTATGAGTTTGCTCTCTCTAATCCAGGGGTTTCCGTGGCCATGGTGTTGGTCTGCATGACAGGCTCTAGAGCTAAAGGGAACCTCAACGTGAGAACTCGCCTCCAAGTTAGGCCCTGAGTAGCCGTGCATAAAGGGAGGCATGCAGCTGTTTCCATGAGTTCTTAGTCACTTATGTGCTTTATTTGAAAGGAAGTACACGTCCAGGGATTCCTAGGCCCCACGGGTGTGCCTCATTTTCCCTCCAAGGTCACTGAGTGCCTCCAGACAACTGTGGGCCAGCTGAGCAACGTCGAGGTCCATGGGTTGATCCCTCAGAGGACCTCAGTGCGTGCCGAGTGCTGGGCAACAACACACTGCGCATTCCTCGAGGAGCGGTTCACCTCCAGAGCCCTGGAGCGGCCTGAGGACAACATGGCTGGTGAGTGCGAAGTGCCCAGGAAGACTCTGTCATGGCCCTTGTGTGAGCTGCCATGAGAGAATGTTGTGCGTGGAACACTGCGAGGCCCGCCCTTTTACCTGAAGTCACTCTGCTCGAGGAGAAAGTCTGCATCTTAACATGCTATGTCGCTACCGGCACACCCAGCATGAACCCATGCCTGGAAGTAAGGCCCTGATTTGCCGTGCAGAAGCGGAGGCATGCTGCAGTTTCCAGGAGGCGGTGGCCTCTGCTCTGCATACCTTTAACGGGAGCACAGCTTTCTGGACACCTGGGAGGCTAGCCGGGGCACCCTGTTCCCGGCAGGAACACTGAGTACCCCCAGGTGCACCTGGGTCTGCTAAGCAACATCCAGGCCCATAGCCCTTTAGAGCCCCTCTGTGCACGCTGAGTGTAAGGAAACGCACTGCCCTCTCTTTTGGAGCAGCTTGGTTTCCTCAGCACTCGCACACGTTCACGAACACCGTTCTGGCACATGCCACATGGGGCGAAGGTCTTACGTGTTGCCCTATTTGGAGCTGCGCTCAGAGTAACCCTCGTCTTCGCATTCCATCCAGGACCTCCTGACTGAAGTCACCGTGCCTCCTAGAGGACAGCGGCTTGGGTTCTTACTGCAATTCAAGTCCTCTTCCTTCTGTGTCACTGCAGGCAGCCCCAGGCCCAGAGGAGCAGCTACGGTGTTCCTTGGTGGAGACAGTTCGCTGGATGCGGGTCTCCCTATATCGATGAGTTGATCCAGGGAAGGAAACACAGGGTAACCGGTGTCTCTTTGGACTCGTTAGAAACCACAGGGATGTATGCTGAGTGTGCCCATGAAAACGGGGCCTGCTGGAACTATTCCTGCTTTCCCATTTTGAGGGTGGCATTCATGTCTGCCTTGAAGCTAAATGACATTCCGGGCACCCGACAGACCGGTGAGCCCTGGAAGAATGCTTCGGGGAAAATTATGAGTTTCCTCTCTCTAAACCAGGCGCTTCCGTGGCCGCGGTGGCGGTCCGCATGACAGGCTCTAGAGCTAAAGGGAACCTCAACGTGAGAACTCGCCTCCAGGTTAGGCCCTGAGTAGCCGTGCAGAAAGGGAGGCATGCAGCTGTTTCCAGGAGTTCTTAGTCGCTTACGTGCTTTATTTGAAAGTAAGTACATGTCCGGGGATTCCTAGGCCCCACGGGTGTGCCTCAGTTTCCCTCCAAGGTCACTGAGTGCCTCCAGACAACTGTGGGCCAGCTGAGCAACGTCGAGGTCCATGGGTTGATCCCTCGGAGGACCTCTGTGCGTGCCGAGTGCTGGGCAACAACACACTGCGCGTTCCTCGAGGAGCGGTTCACCTCCAGAGCCCTGGAGCGCCCTGAGGACAACATGGCTGGTGAGTGCGAAGTGCCCAAGAAGACTCTGTCATGGCCCTTGTGTGAGCTGCCATGAGAGAATGCTGTGCGTGGAACACTGCGAGGCCCGCCCTTTTACCTGAAGTCACTCTGCTCGAGGAGAAAGTCAGCATCTTAACATGCTGTGTCGCTACCGGCACACCCAGCATTAACCCATGCCTCGAAGTAAGGCCCTGATTTGCCGTGCAGAAGCGGAGGCGTGCTGCAGTTTCCAGGAGGTGGTGGCCTCTCCTCTGCATACCTTTAACGGCAGCACAACTTTCTGGACACCTGGGAGGCTAGCCGGGGCACCCTGTTCCCGGCAGGAACACTGAGTACCCACAGGTGCACCTGGGTCTGCTAAGCAACATCCAGGCCCGTAGCCCTTTAGAGCCCCTCTGTGCATGCCGAGCGTAGGGAAACGCACTGCCCTCTTTTGAGCAGCTTGGTTTCCTCAGCACTTTCACACGTTCACGAACACCGTTCTGGCACATCCCACATGGCGCGGAGGTCTTACGCATTGCCCTAATCGGAGAAGCGCTCAGAGTAACCCTCGTCTTCGCATTCCATCCAGGACCTCCTGACTGAAGTCACCGTGCATCCTAGAGGACGGCGGCTTGGGTTCTTACTGCAATTCAAGTCCTCTACCTTCTGTGTCTCTGCAGGCAGCCCCAGGCCCAGAGGAGCAGCTACGGCGTTCCTTGTTGGAGAAAGTTCACTGTATGCGGCACTCCGTACTTCGATTAGTTGATTCAGGGAAGGAAACACAGGGTAACCGGTGTCTCTTGGGACTCGTTAGAAACCACAGGGATGTACGCTGAGTGTGCCCATGAAAACGGGGCCTGCTGGAACTAGCCCTGCTTTCCCATTTTGAGGGCTGCATTCATGCCTGCCTTGAAGCTACATGACATTCCAGGCACCCGACAGGCCAGTGAGCCCTGGAAGAATGCTTCGGGGAAAATTATGAGTTTGCTCTCTCTAATCCAGGGGTTTCCGTGGCCATGGTGTTGGTCTGCATGACAGGCTCTAGAGCTAAAGGGAACCTCAACGTGAGAACTCGCCTCCAGGTTAGGCCCTGAGTAGCCGTGCATAAAGGGAGGCATGCAGCTGTTTCCATGAGTTCTTAGTCACTTATGTGCTTTATTTGAAAGGAAGTACACGTCCAGGGATTCCTAGGCCCCACGGGTGTGCCTCATTTTCCCTCCAAGGTCACTGAGTGCCTCCAGACAACTGTGGGCCGGCTGAGCAACGTCGAGGTCCATGGGTTGATCCCTCAGAGGACCTCAGTGCGTGCCGAGTGCTGGGCAACAACACACTGCGCATTCCTCGAGGAGCGGTTCACCTCCAGAGCCCTGGAGCGGCCTGAGGACAACATGGCTGGTGAGTGCGAAGTGCCCAGGAAGACTCTGTCATGGCCCTTGTGTGAGCTGCCATGAGAGAATGTTGTGCGTGGAACACTGCGAGGCCCGCCCTTTTACCTGAAGTCACTCTGCTCGAGGAGAAAGTCTGCATCTTAACATGCTATGTCGCTACCGGCACACCCAGCATGAACCCATGCCTGGAAGTAAGGCCCTGATTTGCCGTGCAGAAGCGGAGGCATGCTGCAGTTTCCAGGAGGCGGTGGCCTCTGCTCTGCATACCTTTAACGGGAGCACAGCTTTCTGGACACCTGGGAGGCTAGCCGGGGCACCCTGTTCCCGGCAGGAACACTGAGTACCCCCAGGTGCACCTGGGTCTGCTAAGCAACATCCAGGCCCATAGCCCTTTAGAGCCCCTCTGTGCACGCTGAGTGTAAGGAAACGCACTGCCCTCTCTTTTGGAGCAGCTTGGTTTCCTCAGCACTCGCACACGTTCACGAACACCGTTCTGGCACATGCCACATGGGGCGAAGGTCTTACGTGTTGCCCTATTTGGAGCTGCGCTCAGAGTAACCCTCGTCTTCGCATTCCATCCAGGACCTCCTGACTGAAGTCACCGTGCCTCCTAGAGGACAGCGGCTTGGGTTCTTACTGCAATTCAAGTCCTCTTCCTTCTGTGTCACTGCAGGCAACCCCAGGCCCAGAGGAGCAACTATGGGCGTTCCTTGGTGGAGACAGTTCGCTGGATGCGGGTTTCCCTATATCGATGAGTTGATCCAGGGAAGGAAACACAGGGTAACCGGTGTCTCTTGGGACTCGTTAGAAACCACAGGGATGTACGCTGAGTGTGCCCATGAAAACGGGGCCTGCTGGAACTAGCCCTGCTTTCCCATTTTGAGGGCTGCATTCATGCCTGCCTTGAAGCTACATGACATTCCAGGCACCCGACAGGCCAGTGAGCCCTGGAAGAATGCTTCGGGGAAAATTATGAGTTTGCTCTCTGTAAACCAGGGGCTTCCGTGGCCGCAGTGGCGGTCCGCATGACAGGCTCTAGAGCTAAAGGGAACCTGAACGTGAGAACTCGCCTCCAGGTTAGGTCCTGAGTAGCCGTGCAGGAAGGGAGGCATGCAGCTGTTTCCATGAGTTCTTAGTTGCTTACGTGCTTTATTTTAAAGGAAGAACTCGTCCGGGGAAGCCTAGGCCCCAAGGGTGTGCCTCATTTTCCCTCCAAGGTCACTGAGTGCCTCCAGACAACTGTGGTCCAGCTGAGCAACGTCGAGGTCCGTGGGTTGAGACCTCGGAGGACCTCTGTGTGTGCCGAGTGCTGGGAAACAACGCACTGCGCGTTCCTCGAGGAGCGGTTCACCTCCAGAGCCCTGGAGCGCCCTGAGGACAACATGGCTGGTGAGTGCGAAGTGCCCAGGAAGACTCTGTCATGGCCCTTGTGTGAGCTGCCATGAGAGAATGCTGTGCGTGGAACACTGCGAGGCCCGCCCTTGTACCTGAAGTCACTCTGCTCGAGGAGAAAGTCAGCATCTTAGCATGCTGTGTCGCTACCGGCACACCGAGCATGAACCCATGCCTGGAAGTAAGGCCCTGATTTGCCGTGCAGAAGCGGAGGCATGCTGCAGTTTCCAGGAGGCGGTGGCCTCTGCTCTGCATACCTTTAACGGCAGCACAGCTTTCTGGACACCTGGGAGGCTAGCCGGGGCACCCTGTTCCCGGCAGGAACACTGAGTACCCCCAGGTGCACCTGGGTCTGCTAAGCAACATCCAGGCCCGTAGACCTTTAGAGCCCCTCTGTGCACGCCGAGCTTAGGGAAACGCACTGCCCTCTCTTTTGGAGCATCTTGGTTTCCTCAGCACTCGCACACGTTCACGAACACCGTTCTGGCACATGCCACATGGGGCGAAGGTCTTACGCGTTGCCCTATTCGGAGCTGCGCTCAGAGTAACCCTCGTCTTCGCATTCCATCCAGGACCTCCTGACTGAAGTCACCATGCCTCCTAGAGGACGGCGGCTTGGGTTCTTACTGCAATTCAAGTCTTCTTCCTTCTGTGTCAGTGCAGGCAGCCCCAGGCCCAGAGGAGCAGCTACGGCGTTCCTTGGTGGAGACAGTTCGCTGGATGCGGGACTCCCTACTTCGATGAGTTGATTCAGGGAAGGAAACACAGGGTAACCGGTGTCTCTTGGGACTCGTTAGAAACCACAGGGATGTACGCTGAGTGTGCCCATGAAAATGGGGTCCTGCCTGGACTAGACCTGCTTTCCCATTTTGAGGGCTGTATTCATGCCTTCCTTGATGCTACATGACATTCCCGCCTCCCGACAGGCCAGTGAGCCCTGGAAGAATGCTTCGGGGAAAATTATGAGTTTGCTCTCTCTAATCCAGGGGTTTCCGTGGCCATGGTGTTGGTCTGCATGACAGGCTCTAGAGCTAAAGGGAACCTCAACGTGAGAACTCGCCTCCAAGTTAGGCCCTGAGTAGCCGTGCATAAAGGGAGGCATGCAGCTGTTTCCATGAGTTCTTAGTCACTTATGTGCTTTATTTGAAAGGAAGTACACGTCCAGGGATTCCTAGGCCCCACGGGTGTGCCTCATTTTCCCTCCAAGGTCACTGAGTGCCTCCAGACAACTGTGGGCCGGCTGAGCAACGTCGAGGTCCATGGGTTGATCCCTCAGAGGACCTCAGTGCGTGCCGAGTGCTGGGCAACAACACACTGCGCATTCCTCGAGGAGCGGTTCACCTCCAGAGCCCTGGAGCGGCCTGAGGACAACATGGCTGGTGAGTGCGAAGTGCCCAGGAAGACTCTGTCATGGCCCTTGTGTGAGCTGCCATGAGAGAATGTTGTGCGTGGAACACTGCGAGGCCCGCCCTTTTACCTGAAGTCACTCTGCTCGAGGAGAAAGTCTGCATCTTAACATGCTATGTCGCTACCGGCACACCCAGCATGAACCCATGCCTGGAAGTAAGGCCCTGATTTGCCGTGCAGAAGCGGAGGCATGCTGCAGTTTCCAGGAGGCGGTGGCCTCTGCTCTGCATACCTTTAACGGGAGCACAGCTTTCTGGACACCTGGGAGGCTAGCCGGGGCACCCTGTTCCCGGCAGGAACACTGAGTACCCCCAGGTGCACCTGGGTCTGCTAAGCAACATCCAGGCCCATAGCCCTTTAGAGCCCCTCTGTGCACGCTGAGTGTAAGGAAACGCACTGCCCTCTCTTTTGGAGCAGCTTGGTTTCCTCAGCACTCGCACACGTTCACGAACACCGTTCTGGCACATGCCACATGGGGCGAAGGTCTTACGTGTTGCCCTATTTGGAGCTGCGCTCAGAGTAACCCTCGTCTTCGCATTCCATCCAGGACCTCCTGACTGAAGTCACCGTGCCTCCTAGAGGACAGCGGCTTGGGTTCTTACTGCAATTCAAGTCCTCTTCCTTCTGTGTCACTGCAGGCAACCCCAGGCCCAGAGGAGCAACTATGGGCGTTCCTTGGTGGAGACAGTTCGCTGGATGCGGGTCTCCCTATATCGATGAGTTGATCCAGGGAAGGAAACACAGGGTAACCGGTGTCTCTTGGGACTCGTTAGAAACCACAGGGATGTACGCTGAGTGTGCCCATGAAAACGGGGTCCTCCTGGAACTATCCCTGCTTTCCCATTTTGAGGGCTGCATTCATGCTTGCCTTGAAGCTCCCTGACATTCCCGGCTCCCAACAGGCCAGTGAGCCCTGGAAGAATGCTTCGGGGAAAATTATGAGTTTGCTCTCTCTAAACCAGGGGCTTCTGTGGCCGCGGTGGCGGTCCGCATGACAGGCTCTAGAGCTAAAGGGAACCTCAATGTGAGAACTAGCCTCCGGGTTAGGCCCTGAGTAGCCGTGCAGAAAGGGAGGCATGCAGCTGTTTCCAGAAGTTCTTAGTCGCTTACGCGCTTTATTTTAAAGGAAGAACTCGTCCGGGGAATCCTAGGCCCCACGGGTGTGCCTCATTTTCCCTCCAAGGTCACTGAGTGCCTCCAGACAACTGTGGGCCAGCTGAGCAACGTCGAGGTCCATGGGTTGATCCCTCGGAGGACCTCTGTGCGTGCCGAGTGCTGGGCAACAACACACTGCGCTTTCCTCGAGGAGCGGTTCACCTCCAGAGCCCTGGAGCGCCCTGAGGACAACATGGCTGGTGAGTGCGAAGTGCCCAGGAAGACTCTGTCATGGCCCTTGTGTGAGCTGCCATGAGAGAACCCTCTGCTTGGAACACTGCGAGGCCCGCCCTCGTACCTGAAGTCACTCTGCTCGAGGAGAAAGTCAGCATCTTAGCATGCTGTGTCGCTACCGACACACCGAGCATGAACCCATGCCTGGAAGTAAGGCCCTGATTTGCCGTGCAGAAGCGGAGGCGTGCTGCAGTTTCCAGGAGGTGGTGGCCTCTGCTCTGCATACCTTTAACGGCAGCACAGCTTTCTGGACACCTGGGAGGCTAGCCGGGGCACCCTGTTCCCGGCAGGAACACTGAGTACCCCCAGGTGCACCTGGGTCTGCTAAGCAACATCCAGGCCCGTAGCCCTTTAGAGACCCTCTGTGCACGCCGAGCGTAGGGAAACACACTGCCCTCTCTTTTGGAGCAGCTTGGTTTCCTCAGCACTCGCACACGTTCACGAACACCGTTCTGGCACATCCCACATGGCACGGAGGTCTGACGCATTGCCCTAATCGGAGCTGCGCTCAGAGTAACCCTCGTCTTCGCATTCCATCCAGGACCTCCTGACTGAAGTCACCGTGCCTCCTAGAGGACGGCGGCTTGGGTTCTTACTGCAATTCAAGTTCTCTTCCTTCTGTGTCACTGCAGGCAGCCCCAGGCCCAGAGGAGAAGCTACGGCGTTTCTTGGTGGAGACAGTTCGCTGGATGCGGGTCTTCCTATATCGATGAGTTGATCCAGGGAAGGAAACACAGGGTAACCGGTGTCTCTTTGGACTCGTTAGAAACCACAGGGATGTACGCTGAGTGTGCCTATGAAAACGGGGCCTGCTGGAACTATTCCTGCTTTCCCATTTTGAGGGCGGCATTCATGTCTGCCTTGAAGCTAAATGACATTCCCGGCACCCGACAGACCGGTGAGCCCTGGAAGAATGCTTCGGGGAAAATTATGAGTTTGCTCTCTCTAAACCAGGCGCTTCCGTGGCCGCGGTGGCGGTCCGCATGACAGGCTCTAGAGCTAAAGGGAACCTCAACGTGAGAACTCGCCTCCAGGTTAGGCCCTGAGTAGCCGTGCAGAAAGGGAGGCATGCAGCTGTTTCCAGGAGTTCTTAGTCGCTTACGTGCTTTATTTGAAAGGAAGTACACGTCCGGGGATTCCTAGGCCCCACGGTTGTGCCTCATTTTCCCTCCAAGGTCACTGAGTGCCTCCAGACAACTGTGGGCCAGCTGAGCAACGTCGAGGTCCATGGGTTGATCCCTCGGAGGACCTCTGTGCGTGCCGAGTGCTGGGCAACAACACACTGCGCTTTCCTCGAGGAGCGGTTCACCTCCAGAGCCCTGGAGCGCCCTGAGGACAACATGGCTGGTGAGTGCGAAGTGCCCAGGAAGACTCTGTCATGGCCCTTGTGTGAGCTGCCATGAGAGACCACTCTTCTTGGAACACTGCGAGGCCCGCCCTCGTACCTGAAGTCACTCTGCTCGAGGAGAAAGTCAGCATCTTAGCATGCTGTGTCGCTACCGGCACACCGAGCATGAACCCATGCCTGGAAGTAAGGCCCTGATTTGCCGTGCAGAAGCGGAGGCGTGTTGCAGTTTCCAGGAGGCGGTGGCCTCTGCTCTGCACAACTTTAACGGCAGCACAGCTTTCTGGACACGTGGGAGGCTAGCCGGGGCACCCTGTTCCCGGCAGGAACACTGAGTACCCCCAGGTGCACCTGGGTCTGCTAAGCAACATCCAGGCCCGTAGACCTTTAGAGCACCTCTGTGCACGCCGAGCGTAGGGAAACGCACTGCCCTCTCTTTTGGAGCAGCTTGGTTTCCTCAGCACTCGCACACGTTCACGAACACCGTTCTGGCACATCCCACATGGCACGGAGTTCTTACATATTGCCCTAATCGGAGCTGCGCTCAGAGTAACCCTCGTCTTCGCATTCCATCCAGGACCTCCTGACTGAAGAAACCGTGCCTCCTAGAGGACGGCGGCTTGGGTTCTTACTGCAATTCAAGTCCTCTTCCTTCTGTGTCACTGCAGGCAGCCCCAGGCCCAGAGGAGCAGCTACGGCGTTCCTTGGTGGAGACAGTTCGCTGGATGCGGGTCTCCCTATATCGATGAGTTGATCCAGGGAAGGAAACACAGGGTAAACGGTGTCTCTTTGGACTCGTTAGAAACCACAGGGATGTACGCTGAGTGTGCTCATGAAAACGGGGCCTGCTGGAACTATTCGTGCTTTCCCATTTTGAGGGTGGCATTCATGTCTGCCTTGAAGCTAAATGACATTCCCGGCTCCCGACAGGCCAATGAGCCCTGGAAGAATGCTTCGGGGAAAATTATGAGTTTGCTCTCTCTAAACCAGGCGCTTCCGTGGCCGCGGTGGCGGTCCGCATGACAGGCTCTAGAGCTAAAGGGAACCTCAACGTGAGAACTCGCCTCCAGGTTAGGCCCTGAGTAGCCGTGCAGAAAGGGAGGCATGCAGCTGTTTCCAGGAGTTCTTAGTCGCTTACGTGCTTTATTTGAAAGTAAGTACATGTCCGGGGATTCCTAGGCCCCACGGGTGTGCCTCAGTTTCCCTCCAAGGTCACTGAGTGCCTCCAGACAACTGTGGGCCAGCTGAGCAACGTCGAGGTCCATGGGTTGATCCCTCGGAGGACCTCTGTGCGTGCCGAGTGCTGGGCAACAACACACTGCGCGTTCCTCGAGGAGCGGTTCACCTCCAGAGCCCTGGAGCGCCCTGAGGACAACATGGCTGGTGAGTGGGAAGTGCCCAGGAAGACTCTGTCATGGCCCTTGTGTGAGCTGCCATGAGAGAATGCTGTGCGTGGAACACTGCGAGGCCCGCCCTTTTACCTGAAGTCACTCTGCTCGAGGAGAAAGTCAGCATCTTAACATGCTGTGTCGCTACCGGCACACCCAGCATTAACCCATGCCTCGAAGTAAGGCCCTGATTTGCCGTGCAGAAGCGGAGGCGTGCTGCAGTTTCCAGGAGGTGGTGGCCTCTCCTCTGCATACCTTTAACGGCAGCACAACTTTCTGGACACGTGGGAGGCTAGCCGGGGCACCCTGTTCCCGGCAGGAACACTGAGTACCCACAGGTGCACCTGGGTCTGCTAAGCAACATCCAGGCCCGTAGCCCTTTAGAGCCCCTCTGTGCATGCCGAGCGTAGGGAAACGCACTGCCCTCTTTTGAGCAGCTTGGTTTCCTCAGCACTTTCACACGTTCACGAACACCGTTCTGGCACATCCCACATGGCACGGAGTTCTTACATATTGCCCTAATCGGAGAAGCGCTCAGAGTAACCCTCGTCTTCGCATTCCATCCAGGACCTCCTGACTGAAGTCACCGTGCATCCTAGAGGACGGCGGCTTGGGTTCTTACTGCAATTCAAGTCCTCTACCTTCTGTATCTCTGCAGGCAGCCCCAGGCCCAGAGGAGCAGCTACGGCGTTCCTTGTTGGAGAAAGTTCACTGTATGCGGCACTCCGTACTTCGATTAGTTGATTCAGGGAAGGAAACACAGGGTAACTGGTGTCTCTTGGGACTCGTTAGAAACCACAGGGATGTACGCTGAGTGTGCCCATGAAAACGGGGCCTGCTGGAACTAGCCCTGCTTTCCCATTTTGAGGGCTGCATTCATGCCTGCCTTGAAGCTACATGACATTCCAGGCACCCGACAGGCCAGTGAGCCCTGGAAGAATGCTTCGGGGAAAATTATGAGTTTGCTCTCTCTAAACCAGGGGCTTCCGTGGCCGCAGTGGCGGTCCGCATGACAGGCTCTAGAGCTAAAGGGAACCTGAACGTGAGAACTCGCCTCCAGGTTAGGTCCTGAGTAGCCGTGCAGGAAGGGAGGCATGCAGCTGTTTCCATGAGTTCTTAGTTGCTTACGTGCTTTATTTTAAAGGAAGAACTCGTCCGGGGAATCCTAGGCCCCAAGGGTGTGCCTCATTTTCCCTCCAAGGTCACTGAGTGCCTCCAGACAACTGTGGTCCAGCTGAGCAACGTCGAGGTCCGTGGGTTGAGACCTCGGAGGACCTCTGTGTGTGCCGAGTGCTGGGAAACAACGCACTGCGCGTTCCTCGAGGAGCGGTTCACCTCCAGAGCCCTGGAGCGCCCTGAGGACATGGCTGGTGAGTGCGAAGTGCCCAGGAAGACTCTGTCATGGCCCTTGTGTGAGCTGCCATGAGAGAACGCTGTGCGTGGAACACTGCGAGGCCCGCCCTCGTACCTGAAGTCACTCTGCTCGAGGAGAAAGTCAGCATCTTAGCATGCTGTGTCGCTACCGGCACACCGAGCATGAACCCATGCCTGGAAGTAAGGCCCTGATTTGCCGTGCAGAAGCGGAGGCATGCTGCAGTTTCCAGGAGGCGGTGGCCTCTGCTCTGCATACCTTTAACGGCAGCACAGCTTTCTGGACACCTGGGAGGCTAGCCGGGGCACCCTGTTCCCGGCAGGAACACTGAGTACCCCCAGGTGCACCTGGGTCTGCTAAGCAACATCCAGGCCCGTAGACCTTTAGAGCCCCTCTGTGCACGCCGAGCTTAGGGAAACGCACTGCCCTCTCTTTTGGAGCATCTTGGTTTCCTCAGCACTCGCACACGTTCACGAACACCGTTCTGGCACATGCCACATGGGGCGAAGGTCTTACGCGTTGCCCTATTCGGAGCTGCGCTCAGAGTAACCCTCGTCTTCGCATTCCATCCAGGACCTCCTGACTGAAGTCACCATGCCTCCTAGAGGACGGCGGCTTGGGTTCTTACTGCAATTCAAGTCTTCTTCCTTCTGTGTCAGTGCAGGCAGCCCCAGGCCCAGAGGAGCAGCTACGGCGTTCCTTGGTGGAGACAGTTCGCTGGATGCGGGACTCCCTACTTCGATGAGTTGATTCAGGGAAGGAAACACAGGGTAACCGGTGTCTCTTGGGACTCGTTAGAAACCACAGGGATGTACGCTGAGTGTGCCCATGAAAATGGGGTCCTGCCTGGACTAGACCTGCTTTCCCATTTTGAGGGCTGTATTCATGCCTTCCTTGATGCTACATGACATTCCCGCCTCCCGACAGGCCAGTGAGCCCTGGAAGAATGCTTCGGGGAAAATTATGAGTTTGCTCTCTCTAATCCAGGGGTTTCCGTGGCCATGGTGTTGGTCTGCATGACAGGCTCTAGAGCTAAAGGGAACCTCAACGTGAGAACTCGCCTCCAGGTTAGGCCCTGAGTAGCCGTGCATAAAGGGAGGCATGCAGCTGTTTCCATGAGTTCTTAGTCACTTATGTGCTTTATTTGAAAGGAAGTACACGTCCAGGGATTCTTGGCCCCACGGGTGTGCCTCATTTTCCCTCCAAGGTCACTGAGTGCCTCCAGACAACTGTGGGCCGGCTGAGCAACGTCGAGGTCCATGGGTTGATCCCTCAGAGGACCTCAGTGCATGCCGAGTGCTGGGCAACAACACACTGCGCATTCCTCGAGGAGCGGTTCACCTCCAGAGCCCTGGAGCGGCCTGAGGACAACATGGCTGGTGAGTGCGAAGTGCCCAGGAAGACTCTGTCATGGCCCTTGTGTGAGCTGCCATGAGAGAATGTTGTGCGTGGAACACTGCGAGGCCCGCCCTTTTACCTGAAGTCACTCTGCTCGAGGAGAAAGTCTGCATCTTAACATGCTATGTCGCTACCGGCACACCCAGCATGAACCCATGCCTGGAAGTAAGGCCCTGATTTGCCGTGCAGAAGCGGAGGCATGCTGCAGTTTCCAGGAGGCGGTGGCCTCTGCTCTGCATACCTTTAACGGGAGCACAGCTTTCTGGACACCTGGGAGGCTAGCCGGGGCACCCTGTTCCCGGCAGGAACACTGAGTACCCCCAGGTGCACCTGGGTCTGCTAAGCAACATCCAGGCCCATAGCCCTTTAGAGCCCCTCTGTGCACGCTGAGTGTAAGGAAACGCACTGCCCTCTCTTTTGGAGCAGCTTGGTTTCCTCAGCACTCGCACACGTTCACGAACACCGTTCTGGCACATGCCACATGGGGCGAAGGTCTTACGTGTTGCCCTATTTGGAGCTGCGCTCAGAGTAACCCTCGTCTTCGCATTCCATCCAGGACCTCCTGACTGAAGTCACCGTGCCTCCTAGAGGACAGCGGCTTGGGTTCTTACTGCAATTCAAGTCCTCTTCCTTCTGTGTCACTGCAGGCAACCCCAGGCCCAGAGGAGCAACTATGGGCGTTCCTTGGTGGAGACAGTTCGGTGGATGCGGGTCTCCCTATATCGATGAGTTGATCCAGGGAAGGAAACACAGGGTAACCGGTGTCTCTTGGGACTCGTTAGAAACCACAGGGATGTACGCTGAGTGTGCCCATGAAAATGGGGTCCTGCCTGGACTAGACCTGCTTTCCCATTTTGAGGGCTGTATTCATGCCTTCCTTGATGCTACATGACATTCCCGCCTCCCGACAGGCCAGTGAGCCCTGGAAGAATGCTTCGGGGAAAATTATGAGTTTGCTCTCTCTAATCCAGGGGTTTCCGTGGCCATGGTGTTGGTCTGCATAACAGGCTCTAGAGCTAAAGGGAACCTCAACGTGAGAACTCGCCTCCAGGTTAGGCCCTGAGTAGCCGTCCATAAAGGGAGGCATGCAGCTGTTTCCATGAGTTCTTAGTCACTTATGTGCTTTATTTGAAAGGAAGTACACGTCCAGGGATTCCTAGGCCCCACGGGTGTGCCTCATTTTCCCTCCAAGGTCACTGAGTGCCTCCAGACAACTGTGGGCCGGCTGAGCAACGTCGAGGTCCATGGGTTGATCCCTCAGAGGACCTCAGTGCGTGCCGAGTGCTGGGCAACAACACACTGCGCATTCCTCGAGGAGCGGTTCACCTCCAGAGCCCTGGAGCGGCCTGAGGACAACATGGCTGGTGAGTGCGAAGTGCCCAGGAAGACTCTGTCATGGCCCTTGTGTGAGCTGCCATGAGAGAATGTTGTGCGTGGAACACTGCGAGGCCCGCCCTTTTACCTGAAGTCACTCTGCTCGAGGAGAAAGTCTGCATCTTAACATGCTATGTCGCTACCGGCACACCCAGCATGAACCCATGCCTGGAAGTAAGGCCCTGATTTGCCGTGCAGAAGCGGAGGCATGCTGCAGTTTCCAGGAGGCGGTGGCCTCTGCTCTGCATACCTTTAACGGGAGCACAGCTTTCTGGACACCTGGGAGGCTAGCCGGGGCACCCTGTTCCCGGCAGGAACACTGAGTACCCCCAGGTGCACCTGGGTCTGCTAAGCAACATCCAGGCCCATAGCCCTTTAGAGCCCCTCTGTGCACGCTGAGTGTAAGGAAACGCACTGCCCTCTCTTTTGGAGCAGCTTGGTTTCCTCAGCACTCGCACACGTTCACGAACACCGTTCTGGCACATGCCACATGGGGCGAAGGTCTTACGTGTTGCCCTATTTGGAGCTGCGCTCAGAGTAACCCTCGTCTTCGCATTCCATCCAGGACCTCCTGACTGAAGTCACCGTGCCTCCTAGAGGACAGCGGCTTGGGTTCTTACTGCAATTCAAGTCCTCTTCCTTCTGTGTCACTGCAGGCAACCCCAGGCCCAGAGGAGCAACTATGGGCGTTCCTTGGTGGAGACAGTTCGCTGGATGCGGGTCTCCCTATATCGATGAGTTGATCCAGGGAAGGAAACACAGGGTAACCGGTGTCTCTTGGGACTCGTTAGAAACCACAGGGATGTACGCTGAGTGTGCCCATGAAAACGGGGCCTGCTGGAACTAGCCCTGCTTTCCCATTTTGAGGGCGGCATTCATGCCTGCCTTGAAGCTACATGACATTCACGGCACCAGACACCGGTGAGGCATGGAAGAATGCTTCGGGGAAAATTATGAGTTTGCTCTCTCTAAACCAGGGGCTTCCGTGGCCGCGGTGGCAGTCTGCATGACAGGCTCTAGAGATAAAGGGAACCTCAACGTGAGAACTCGCCTCCAGGTTAGGCCCTGAGTAGCTGTGCACGAAGGGAGGCATGCAGCTGTTTCCATGAGTTCTTAGTCGCTTACGTGCTTTATTTTAAAGGAAGTACACGTCCGGGGAATCCTATGCCCCATGGGTGTGCCTCATTATCCCTCCAAGTTCACTGAGTGCCTCCAGACAACTGTGGGCCAGCTGAGCAACGTCGAGGTCCATGGGTTGAGACCTCGGAGGACCTCTGTGTGTGCCGAGTGCTGGGCAACAACACACTGCGCATTCCACGAGGCGCGGCTCACATCCAGAGCCCTCGAGCGCCCTGAGGACAACATGGCTGGTGAGTGCGAAGTTCCCAGGAAGACACTGTCATGGCCCTTGTGTGAGCTGCCATTAGAGAACGCTGTGCTTGGAACACTGCAAGGCCTGCCCTTGTACCTGAAGTCACTCTGCTCGAGGAGAAAGGCAGCATCTTAGCATGCTGTGTCGCTACCGACACACCGAGCATGAACCCATGCCTGGAAGTAAGGCCCTGATTTGCCGTGCAGAAGCGGAGGCGTGCTGCAGTTTCCAGGAGGTGGTGGCCTCTGCTCTGCATACCTTTAACGGCAGCACAGCTTTCTGGACACCTGGGAGGCTAGCCGGGGCACCCTGTTCCCGGCAGGAACACTGAGTACCCCCAGGTGCACCTGGGTCTGCTAAGCAACATCCAGGCCCGTAGCCCTTTAGAGACCCTCTGTGCACGCCGAGCGTAGGGAAACACACTGCCCTCTCTTTTGGAGCAGCTTGGTTTCCTCAGCACTCGCACACGTTCACGAACACCGTTCTGGCACATCCCACATGGCACGGAGGTCTGACGCATTGCCCTAATCGGAGCTGCGCTCAGAGTAACCCTCGTCTTCGCATTCCATCCAGGACCTCCTGACTGAAGTCACCGTGCCTCCTAGAGGACGGCGGCTTGGGTTCTTACTGCAATTCAAGTTCTCTTCCTTCTGTGTCACTGCAGGCAGCCCCAGGCCCAGAGGAGAAGCTACGGCGTTTCTTGGTGGAGACAGTTCGCTGGATGCGGGTCTTCCTATATCGATGAGTTGATCCAGGGAAGGAAACACAGGGTAACCGGTGTCTCTTGGGACTCGTTAGAAACCACAGGGATGTACGCTGAGTGTGCCTATGAAAACGGGGCCTGCTGGAACTATTCCTGCTTTCCCATTTTGAGGGCGGCATTCATGTCTGCCTTGAAGCTAAATGACATTCCCGGCACCCGACAGACAGGTGAGCCCTGGAAGAATGCTTCGGGGAAAATTATGAGTTTGCTCTCTCTAAACCAGGCGCTTCCGTGGCCGCGGTGGCGGTCCGCATGACAGGCTCTAGAGCTAAAGGGAACCTCAACGTGAGAACTCGCCTCCAGGTTAGGCCCTGAGTAGCCGTGCAGAAAGGGAGGCATGCAGCTGTTTCCAGGAGTTCTTAGTCGCTTACGTGCTTTATTTGGAAGGAAGTACACGTCCGGGGATTCCTAGGCCCCACGGTTGTGCCTCATTTTCCCTCCAAGGTCACTGAGTGCCTCCAGACAACTGTGGGCCAGCTGAGCAACGTCGAGGTCCATGGGTTGATCCCTCGGAGGACCTCTGTGCGTGCCGAGTGCTGGGCAACAACACACTGCGCTTTCCTCGAGGAGCGGTTCACCTCCAGAGCCCTGGAGCGCCCTGAGGACAACATGGCTGGTGAGTGCGAAGTGCCCAGGAAGACTCTGTCATGGCCCTTGTGTGAGCTGCCATGAGAGACCACTCTTCTTGGAACACTGCGAGGCCCGCCCTCGTACCTGAAGTCACTCTGCTCGAGGAGAAAGTCAGCATCTTAGCATGCTGTGTCGCTACCGGCACACCGAGCATGAACCCATGCCTGGAAGTAAGGCCCTGATTTGCCGTGCAGAAGCGGAGGCGTGTTGCAGTTTCCAGGAGGCGGTGGCCTCTGCTCTGCACAACTTTAACGGCAGCACAGCTTTCTGGACACGTGGGAGGCTAGCCGGGGCACCCTGTTCCCGGCAGGAACACTGAGTACCCCCAGGTGCACCTGGGTCTGCTAAGCAACATCCAGGCCCGTAGACCTTTAGAGCACCTCTGTGCACGCCGAGCGTAGGGAAACGCACTGCCCTCTCTTTTGGAGCAGCTTGGTTTCCTCAGCACTCGCACACGTTCACGAACACCGTTCTGGCACATCCCACATGGCACGGAGTTCTTACATATTGCCCTAATCGGAGCTGCGCTCAGAGTAACCCTCGTCTTCGCATTCCATCCAGGACCTCCTGACTGAAGAAACCGTGCCTCCTAGAGGACGGCGGCTTGGGTTCTTACTGCAATTCAAGTCCTCTTCCTTCTGTGTCACTGCAGGCAGCCCCAGGCCCAGAGGAGCAGCTACGGCGTTCCTTGGTGGAGACAGTTCGCTGGATGCGGGTCTCCCTATATCGATGAGTTGATCCAGGGAAGGAAACACAGGGTAAACGGTGTCTCTTTGGACTCGTTAGAAACCACAGGGATGTACGCTGAGTGTGCCCATGAAAACGGGGCCTGCTGGAACTATTCCTGCTTTCCCATTTTGAGGGCGGCATTCATGTCTGCCTTGAAGCTAAATGACATTCCCGGCACCCGACAGACCGGTGAGCTCTGGAAGAATGCTTCGGGGAAAATTATGAGTTTGCTCTCTCTAAACCAGGCGCTTCCGTCGCCGCGGTGGCGGTCCGCATGACAGGGTCTAGAGCTAAAGGGAACCTCAACGTGAGAACTCGCCTCCAGGTTAGGCCCTGAGTAGCCGTGCAGAAACAGAGGCATGCAGCTGTTTCCAGGAGTTCTTAGTTGCTTACGTGCTTTATTTGAAAGTAAGTACACGTCCGGGGATTCCTAGGCCCCACGGGTGTGCCTCATTTTCCCTCCAAGGTCACTGAGTGCCTCCAGACAACTGTGGGCCAGCTGAGCAACGTCGAGGTCCATGGGTTGAGACCTCGGAGAACCTCTGTGTGTGCCGCGTGCTGGGCAACAACACACTGCGCATTCCTCGAGGAGCGGTTCACCTCCAGAGCCCTCGAGCACCCTGAGGACAACATGGCTGGTGAGTACGAAGTGCCCAGGAAGACTCTGTCATGGCCCTTGTGTGAGCTGCCATGAGAGAACGCTGTGCATGGAACACTGCGAGGCCCGTCCTCGTACCTGAAGTCACTCTGCTCGAGGAGAAAGTCAGCATCTTAGCATGCTGTGTCGCTACCGACACACCCAGCATGAACCCATGCCTGGAAGTAAGGCCCTGCTTTGCCGTGCAAAAGCGGAGGCGTGGTGCAGTTTCCAGGAGGCGGTGGCCTCTGCTCTGCATACCTTTAACGGCAGCACAGCTTTCTGGACACCTGGGAGGCTACCCTGGGCACCCTGTTCCCGGCAGGAACACTGAGTATCCCCAGGTGCACCTGGGTCTGCTAAGCAACATCCAGGCCCGTAGCCCTTTAGAGCCACTCTGTGCACGCCGAGCGTAGGGAAACACACTGCCCTCTCTTTTGGAGAAGATTGGTTTCCTCAGCACTCGCACACGTTCACGGACACCGTTCTGGCACATGCCACATGGGGCGAAGGTCTTACGCATTGCCCTAGTCGGAGCTGCGCTCAGAGTAACCCTCGTCTTCGCATTCCATCCAGAACCTCCTGACTGAAGTCACCGTGCCTCCTAGAGGACGGCGGCTTGGGTTCTTACTGCAATTCAAGTCCTCTTCCTTCTGTGTCACTGCAGGCAGCCCCAGGCCCAGAGGAGCAGCTACGGCGTTCCTTGGTGGAGACAGTTCGCTGGATGCGGGACTCCCTACTTCGATGAGTTGATTCAGGTAAGGAAACACAGGGTAACCGGTGTCTCTTGGGACTCGTTAGAAACCACAGGGATGTACGCTGAGTGTGCTCATGAAAACGGGGCCTGCTGGAACTATTCGTGCTTTCCCATTTTGAGGGCGGCATTCATGCCTGCCTTGAAGCTACATGACATTCACGGCACCAGACACCGGTGAGGCCTGGAAGAATGCTTCGGGGAAAATTATGAGTTTGCTCTCTCTAATCCAGGGGTTTCCGTGGCCATGGTGTTGGTCTGCATGACAGGCTCCAGAGCTAAAGGGAACCTCAACGTGAGACCTCGCCTCCAGGTTAGGCCCTGAGTAGCCGTGCAGAAAGGGAGGCATGCAGCTGTTTCCATGAGTTCTTAGTCACTTACGTGCTTTATTTGAAAGGAAGTACACGTCCGGGGATTCTTAGGCCCCACGGGTGTGCCTCATTTTCCCTCCAAGGTCACTGAGTGCCTCCAGACAACTGTGGGCCGGCTGAGCAACGTCGAGGTCCATGGGTTGATCCCTCGGAGGACCTCTGTGTGTGCCGAGTGCTGGGCAAACACACACTGCGTGTTCCTCGAGGAGCGGCTAACCTCCAGAGCCCTGGAACGCCCTGAGGACAACATGGCTGGTGAGTGCGAAGTGCCCAGGAAGACTCTGTCATGGCCCTTGTGTGAGCTGCCATGAGAGAACACTCTGCTTGGAACACTGCGAGGCCCGCCCTCGTACCTGAAGTCACTCTGCTCGAGGAGAAAGTCAGCATCTTAGCATGCTGTGTCGCTACCGGCACACCGAGCATGAACCCATGCCTGGAAGTAAGGCCCTGATTTGCCGTGCAGAAGCGGAGGCGTGCTGCAGTTTCCAGGAGGCGGTGGCCTCTGCTCTGCATACCTTTAACGGCAGCACAGCTTTCTGGACACCTGGGAGGCTAGCCGGGGCACCCTGTTACCGGCAGGAACACTGAGTACCCCCAGGTGCACCTGGGTCTGCTAAGCAACATCCAGGCCCGTAGCCCTTTAGAGCCCCTCTGTGCACGCCGAGCGTAGGGAAACGCACTGCCCTCTCTTTTGGAGGAGCTTGGTTTCCTCAGCACTAGCACACGTTCACGAACACCGTTCTGGCACATCCCACATGGCACGGAGGTCTTACGCATTGCCCTAATCGGAGCTGCGCTCAGAGTAACCCTCGTCTTCGCATTCCATCCAGGACCTCCTGACTGAAGTCACCGTGCCTCCTAGAGGACGGCGGCTTGGGTTCTTACTGCAATTCAAGTCCTCTTCCTTCTGTGTCACTGCAGGCAGCCCCAGGCCCAGAGGAGCAGCTACGGTGTTCCTTGGTGGAGACAGTTCGCTGGATGCGGGTCTCCCTATATCGATGAGTTGATCCAGGGAAGGAAACACAGGGTAACCGGTGTCTCTTTGGACTCGTTAGAAACCACAGGGATGTATGCTGAATGTGCCCATGAAAACGGGGCCTGCTGGAACTATTCCTGCTTTCCCATTTTGAGGGTGGCATTCATGTCTGCCTTGAAGCTAAATGACATTCCCGGCTCCCGACAGGCCAATGAGCCCTGGAAGAATGCTTCGGGGAAAATTATGAGTTTGCTCTCTCTAAACCAGGCGCTTCCGTGGCCGCGGTGGCGGTCCGCATGACAGGCTCTAGAGCTAAAGGGAACCTCAACGTGAGAACTCGCCTCCAGGTTAGGCCCTGAGTAGCCGTGCAGAAAGGGAGGCATGCAGCTGTTTCCAGGAGTTCTTAGTCGCTTACGTGCTTTATTTGAAAGTAAGTACATGTCCGGGGATTCCTAGGCCCCACGGGTGTGCCTCAGTTTCCCTCCAAGGTCACTGAGTGCCTCCAGACAACTGTGGGCCAGCTGAGCAACGTCGAGGTCCATGGGTTGATCCCTCGGAGGACCTCTGTGCGTGCCGAGTGCTGGGCAACAACACACTGCGCGTTCCTCGAGGAGCGGTTCACCTCCAGAGCCCTGGAGCGCCCTGAGGACAACATGGCTGGTGAGTGCGAAGTGCCCAAGAAGACTCTGTCATGGCCCTTGTGTGAGCTGCCATGAGAGAATGCTGTGCGTGGAACACTGCGAGGCCCGCCCTTTTACCTGAAGTCACTCTGCTCGAGGAGAAAGTCAGCATCTTAACATGCTGTGTCGCTACCGGCACACCCAGCATTAACCCATGCCTCGAAGTAAGGCCCTGATTTGCCGTGCAGAAGCGGAGGCGTGCTGCAGTTTCCAGGAGGTGGTGGCCTCTCCTCTGCATACCTTTAACGGCAGCACAACTTTCTGGACACCTGGGAGGCTAGCCGGGGCACCCTGTTCCCGGCAGGAACACTGAGTACCCACAGGTGCACCTGGGTCTGCTAAGCAACATCCAGGCCCGTAGCCCTTTAGAGCCCCTCTGTGCATGCCGAGCGTAGGGAAACGCACTGCCCTCTTTTGAGCAGCTTGGTTTCCTCAGCACTTTCACACGTTCACGAACACCGTTCTGGCACATCCCACATGGCACGGAGTTCTTACATATTGCCCTAATCGGAGAAGCGCTCAGAGTAACCCTCGTCTTCGCATTCCATCCAGGACCTCCTGACTGAAGTCACCGTGCATCCTAGAGGACGGCGGCTTGGGTTCTTACTGCAATTCAAGTCCTCTACCTTCTGTATCTCTGCAGGCAGCCCCAGGCCCAGAGGAGCAGCTACGGCGTTCCTTGTTGGAGAAAGTTCACTGTATGCGGCACTCCGTACTTCGATTAGTTGATTCAGGGAAGGAAACACAGGGTAACTGGTGTCTCTTGGGACTCGTTAGAAACCACAGGGATGTACGCTGAGTGTGCCCATGAAAACGGGGCCTGCTGGAACTAGCCCTGCTTTCCCATTTTGAGGGCTGCATTCATGCCTGCCTTGAAGCTACATGACATTCCAGGCACCCGACAGGCCAGTGAGCCCTGGAAGAATGCTTCGGGGAAAATTATGAGTTTGCTCTCTCTAAACCAGGGGCTTCCGTGGCCGCAGTGGCGGTCCGCATGACAGGCTCTAGAGCTAAAGGGAACCTGAACGTGAGAACTCGCCTCCAGGTTAGGTCCTGAGTAGCCGTGCAGGAAGGGAGGCATGCAGCTGTTTCCATGAGTTCTTAGTTGCTTACGTGCTTTATTTTAAAGGAAGAACTCGTCCGGGGAATCCTAGGCCCCAAGGGTGTGCCTCATTTTCCCTCCAAGGTCACTGAGTGCCTCCAGACAACTGTGGTCCAGCTGAGCAACGTCGAGGTCCGTGGGTTGAGACCTCGGAGGACCTCTGTGTGTGCCGAGTGCTGGGAAACAACGCACTGCGCGTTCCTCGAGGAGCGGTTCACCTCCAGAGCCCTGGAGCGCCCTGAGGACAACATGGCTGGTGAGTGCGAAGTGCCCAGGAAGACTCTGTCATGGCCCTTGTGTGAGCTGCCATGAGAGAATGCTGTGCGTGGAACACTGCGAGGCCCGCCCTTTTACCTGAAGTCACTCTGCTCGAGGAGAAAGTCTGCATCTTAACATGCTATGTCGCTACCGGCACACCCAGCATGAACCCATGCCTGGAAGTAAGGCCCTGATTTGCCGTGCAGAAGCGGAGGCATGCTGCAGTTTCCAGGAGGCGGTGGCCTCTGCTCTGCATACCTTTAACGGGAGCACAGCTTTCTGGACACCTGGGAGGCTAGCCGGGGCACCCTGTTCCCGGCAGGAACACTGAGTACCCCCAGGTGCACCTGGGTCTGCTAAGCAACATCCAGGCCCATAGCCCTTTAGAGCCCCTCTGTGCACGCTGAGTGTAAGGAAACGCACTGCCCTCTCTTTTGGAGCAGCTTGGTTTCCTCAGCACTCGCACACGTTCACGAACACCGTTCTGGCACATGCCACATGGGGCGAAGGTCTTACGTGTTGCCCTATTTGGAGCTGCGCTCAGAGTAACCCTCGTCTTCGCATTCCATCCAGGACCTCCTGACTGAAGTCACCGTGCCTCCTAGAGGACAGCGGCTTGGGTTCTTACTGCAATTCAAGTCCTCTTCCTTCTGTGTCACTGCAGGCAACCCCAGGCCCAGAGGAGCAACTATGGGCGTTCCTTGGTGGAGACAGTTCGCTGGATGCGGGTCTCCCTATATCGATGAGTTGATCCAGGGAAGGAAACACAGGGTAACCGGTGTCTCTTGGGACTCGTTAGAAACCACAGGGATGTACGCTGAGTGTGCCCATGAAAACGGGGCCTGCTGGAACTAGCCCTGCTTTCCCATTTTGAGGGCGGCATTCATGCCTGCCTTGAAGCTACATGACATTCACGGCACCAGACACCGGTGAGGCCTGGAAGAATGCTTCGGGGAAAATTATGAGTTTGCTCTCTCTAAACCAGGGGCTTCCGTGGCCGCGGTGGCAGTCTGCATGACAGGCTCTAGAGATAAAGGGAACCTCAACGTGAGAACTCGCCTCCAGGTTAGGCCCTGAGTAGCTGTGCACGAAGGGAGGCATGCAGCTGTTTCCATAAGTTCTTAGTCGCTTACGTGCTTTATTTTAAAGGAAGTACACGTCCGGGGAATCCTATGCCCCATGGGTGTGCCTCATTATCCCTCCAAGTTCACTGAGTGCCTCCAGACAACTGTGGGCCAGCTGAGCAACGTCGAGGTCCATGGGTTGAGACCTCGGAGGACCTCTGTGTGTGCCGAGTGCTGGGCAACAACACACTGCGCATTCCACGAGGCGCGGCTCACATCCAGAGCCCTCGAGCGCCCTGAGGACAACATGGCTGGTGAGTGCGAAGTTCCCAGGAAGACACTGTCATGGCCCTTGTGTGAGCTGCCATTAGAGAACGCTGTGCTTGGAACACTGCAAGGCCTGCCCTTGTACCTGAAGTCACTCTGCTCGAGGAGAAAGGCAGCATCTTAGCATGCTGTGTCGCTACCGACACACCGAGCATGAACCCATGCCTGGAAGTAAGGCCCTGATTTGCCGTGCAGAAGCGGAGGCGTGCTGCAGTTTCCAGGAGGTGGTGGCCTCTGCTCTGCATACCTTTAACGGCAGCACAGCTTTCTGGACACCTGGGAGGCTAGCCGGGGCACCCTGTTCCCGGCAGGAACACTGAGTACCCCCAGGTGCACCTGGGTCTGCTAAGCAACATGCAGGCCCGAAGCCCTTTAGAGACCCTCTGTGCACGCCGAGCGTAGGGAAACACACTGCCCTCTCTTTTGGAGCAGCTTGGTTTCCTCAGCACTCGCACACGTTCACGAACACCGTTCTGGCACATCCCACATGGCACGGAGGTCTGACGCATTGCCCTAATCGGAGCTGCGCTCAGAGTAACCCTCGTCTTCGCATTCCATCCAGGACCTCCTGACTGAAGTCACCGTGCCTCCTAGAGGACGGCGGCTTGGGTTCTTACTGCAATTCAAGTTCTCTTCCTTCTGTGTCACTGCAGGCAGCCCCAGGCCCAGAGGAGAAGCTACGGCGTTTCTTGGTGGAGACAGTTCGCTGGATGCGGGTCTTCCTATATCGATGAGTTGATCCAGGGAAGGAAACACAGGGTAACCGGTGTCTCTTTGGACTCGTTAGAAACCACAGGGATGTACGCTGAGTGTGCCTATGAAAACGGGGCCTGCTGGAACTATTCCTGCTTTCCCATTTTGAGGGCGGCATTCATGTCTGCCTTGAAGCTAAATGACATTCCCGGCACCCGACAGACCGGTGAGCCCTGGAAGAATGCTTCGGGGAAAATTATGAGTTTGCTCTCTCTAAACCAGGCGCTTCCGTGGCCGCGGTGGCGGTCCGCATGACAGGCTCTAGAGCTAAAGGGAACCTCAACGTGAGAACTCGCCTCCAGGTTAGGCCCTGAGTAGCCGTGCAGAAAGGGAGGCATGCAGCTGTTTCCAGGAGTTCTTAGTCGCTTACGTGCTTTATTTGGAAGGAAGTACACGTCCGGGGATTCCTAGGCCCCACGGTTGTGCCTCATTTTCCCTCCAAGGTCACTGAGTGCCTCCAGACAACTGTGGGCCAGCTGAGCAACGTCGAGGTCCATGGGTTGATCCCTCGGAGGACCTCTGTGCGTGCCGAGTGCTGGGCAACAACACACTGCGCTTTCCTCGAGGAGCGGTTCACCTCCAGAGCCCTGGAGCGCCCTGAGGACAACATGGCTGGTGAGTGCGAAGTGCCCAGGAAGACTCTGTCATGGCCCTTGTGTGAGCTGCCATGAGAGACCACTCTTCTTGGAACACTGCGAGGCCCGCCCTCGTACCTGAAGTCACTCTGCTCGAGGAGAAAGTCAGCATCTTAGCATGCTGTGTCGCTACCGGCACACCGAGCATGAACCCATGCCTGGAAGTAAGGCCCTGATTTGCCGTGCAGAAGCGGAGGCGTGTTGCAGTTTCCAGGAGGCGGTGGCCTCTGCTCTGCACAACTTTAACGGCAGCACAGCTTTCTGGACACGTGGGAGGCTAGCCGGGGCACCCTGTTCCCGGCAGGAACACTGAGTACCCCCAGGTGCACCTGGGTCTGCTAAGCAACATCCAGGCCCGTAGACCTTTAGAGCACCTCTGTGCACGCCGAGCGTAGGGAAACGCACTGCCCTCTCTTTTGGAGCAGCTTGGTTTCCTCAGCACTCGCACACGTTCACGAACACCGTTCTGGCACATCCCACATGGCACGGAGTTCTTACATATTGCCCTAATCGGAGCTGCGCTCAGAGTAACCCTCGTCTTCGCATTCCATCCAGGACCTCCTGACTGAAGAAACCGTGCCTCCTAGAGGACGGCGGCTTGGGTTCTTACTGCAATTCAAGTCCTCTTCCTTCTGTGTCACTGCAGGCAGCCCCAGGCCCAGAGGAGCAGCTACGGCGTTCCTTGGTGGAGACAGTTCGCTGGATGCGGGTCTCCCTATATCGATGAGTTGATCCAGGGAAGGAAACACAGGGTAAACGGTGTCTCTTTGGACTCGTTAGAAACCACAGGGATGTACGCTGAGTGTGCCCATGAAAAAGGGGCCTGCTGGAACTATTCCTGCTTTCCCATTTTGAGGGCGGCATTCATGTCTGCCTTGAAGCTAAATGACATTCCCGGCACCCGACAGACCGGTGAGCTCTGGAAGAATGCTTCGGGGAAAATTATGAGTTTGCTCTCTCTAAACCAGGCGCTTCCGTCGCCGCGGTGGCGGTCCGCATGACAGGCTCTAGAGCTAAAGGGAACCTCAACGTGAGAACTCGCCTCCAGGTTAGGCCCTGAGTAGCCGTGCAGAAAGAGAGGCATGCAGCTGTTTCCAGGAGTTCTTAGTTGCTTACGTGCTTTATTTGAAAGTAAGTACACGTCCGGGGATTCCTAGGCCCCACGGGTGTGCCTCATTTTCCCTCCAAGGTCACTGAGTGCCTCCAGACAACTGTGGGCCAGCTGAGCAACGTCGAGGTCCATGGGTTGAGACCTCGGAGAACCTCTGTGTGTGCCGCGTGCTGGGCAACAACACACTGCGCATTCCTCGAGGAGCGGTTCACCTCCAGAGCCCTCGAGCACCCTGAGGACAACATGGCTGGTGAGTACGAAGTGCCCAGGAAGACTCTGTCATGGCCCTTGTGTGAGCTGCCATGAGAGAACGCTGTGCATGGAACACTGCGAGGCCCGTCCTCGTACCTGAAGTCACTCTGCTCGAGGAGAAAGTCAGCATCTTAGCATGCTGTGTCGCTACCGACACACCCAGCATGAACCCATGACTGGAAGTAAGGCCCTGCTTTGCCGTGCAAAAGCGGAGGCGTGGTGCAGTTTCCAGGAGGCGGTGGCCTCTGCTCTGCATACCTTTAACGGCAGCACAGCTTTCTGGACACCTGGGAGGCTACCCTGGGCACCCTGTTCCCGGCAGGAACACTGAGTATCCCCAGGTGCACCTGGGTCTGCTAAGCAACATCCAGGCCCGTAGCCCTTTAGAGCCACTCTGTGCACGCCGAGCGTAGGGAAACACACTGCCCTCTCTTTTGGAGAAGATTGGTTTCCTCAGCACTCGCACACGTTCACGGACACCGTTCTGGCACATGCCACATGGGGCGAAGGTCTTACGCATTGCCCTAGTCGGAGCTGCGCTCAGAGTAACCCTCGTCTTCGCATTCCATCCAGAACCTCCTGACTGAAGTCACCGTGCCTCCTAGAGGACGGCGGCTTGGGTTCTTACTGCAATTCAAGTCCTCTTCCTTCTGTGTCACTGCAGGCAGCCCCAGGCCCAGAGGAGCAGCTACGGCGTTCCTTGGTGGAGACAGTTCGCTGGATGCGGGACTCCCTACTTCGATGAGTTGATTCAGGTAAGGAAACACAGGGTAACCGGTGTCTCTTGGGACTCGTTAGAAACCACAGGGATGTACGCTGAGTGTGCTCATGAAAACGGGGCCTGCTGGAACTATTCGTGCTTTCCCATTTTGAGGGCGGCATTCATGCCTGCCTTGAAGCTACATGACATTCACGGCACCAGACACCGGTGAGGCCTGGAAGAATGCTTCGGGGAAAATTATGAGTTTGCTCTCTCTAATCCAGGGGTTTCCGTGGCCATGGTGTTGGTCTGCATGACAGGCTCCAGAGCTAAAGGGAACCTCAACGTGAGAACTCGCCTCCAGGTTAGGCCCTGAGTAGCCGTGCAGAAAGGGAGGCATGCAGCTGTTTCCATGAGTTCTTAGTCACTTACGTGCTTTATTTGAAAGGAAGTACACGTCCGGGGATTCTTAGGCCCCACGGGTGTGCCTCATTTTCCCTCCAAGGTCACTGAGTGCCTCCAGACAACTGTGGGCCGGCTGAGCAACGTCGAGGTCCATGGGTTGATCCCTCGGAGGACCTCTGTGTGTGCCGAGTGCTGGGCAAACACACACTGCGTGTTCCTCGAGGAGCGGCTAACCTCCAGAGCCCTGGAACGCCCTGAGGACAACATGGCTGGTGAGTGCGAAGTGCCCAGGAAGACTCTGTCATGGCCCTTGTGTGAGCTGCCATGAGAGAACACTCTGCTTGGAACACTGCGAGGCCCGCCCTCGTACCTGAAGTCACTCTGCTCGAGGAGAAAGTCAGCATCTTAGCATGCTGTGTCGCTACCGGCACACCGAGCATGAACCCATGCCTGGAAGTAAGGCCCTGATTTGCCGTGCAGAAGCGGAGGCGTGCTGCAGTTTCCAGGAGGCGGTGGCCTCTGCTCTGCATACCTTTAACGGCAGCACAGCTTTCTGGACACGTGGGAGGCTAGCCGGGGCACCCTGTTACCGGCAGGAACACTGAGTACCCCCAGGTGCACCTGGGTCTGCTAAGCAACATCCAGGCCCGTAGCCCTTTAGAGCCCCTCTGTGCACGCCGAGCGTAGGGAAACGCACTGCCCTCTCTTTTGGAGGAGCTTGGTTTCCTCAGCACTCGCACACGTTCACGAACACCGTTCTGGCACATCCCACATGGCACGGAGGTCTTACGCATTGCCCTAATCGGAGCTGCGCTCAGAGTAACCCTCGTCTTCGCATTCCATCCAGGACCTCCTGACTGAAGTCACCGTGCCTCCTAGAGGACGGCGGCTTGGGTTCTTACTGCAATTCAAGTCCTCTTCCTTCTGTGTCACTGCAGGCAGCCCCAGGCCCAGAGGAGCAGCTACGGTGTTCCTTGGTGGAGACAGTTCGCTGGATGCGGGTCTCCCTATATCGATGAGTTGATCCAGGGAAGGAAACACAGGGTAACCGGTGTCTCTTTGGACTCGTTAGAAACCACAGGGATGTATGCTGAATGTGCCCATGAAAACGGGGCCTGCTGGAACTATTCCTGCTTTCCCATTTTGAGGGTGGCATTCATGTCTGCCTTGAAGCTAAATGACATTCCCGGCTCCCGACAGGCCAATGAGCCCTGGAAGAATGCTTCGGGGAAAATTATGAGTTTGCTCTCTCTAAACCAGGCGCTTCCGTGGCCGCGGTGGCGGTCCGCATGACAGGCTCTAGAGCTAAAGGGAACCTCAACGTGAGAACTCGCCTCCAGGTTAGGCCCTGAGTAGCCGTGCAGAAAGGGAGGCATGCAGCTGTTTCCAGGAGTTCTTAGTCGCTTACGTGCTTTATTTGAAAGTAAGTACATGTCCGGGGATTCCTAGGGCCCACGGGTGTGCCTCAGTTTCCCTCCAAGGTCACTGAGTGCCTCCAGACAACTGTGGGCCAGCTGAGCAACGTCGAGGTCCATGGGTTGATCCCTCGGAGGACCTCTGTGCGTGCCGAGTGCTGGGCAACAACACACTGCGCGTTCCTCGAGGAGCGGTTCACCTCCAGAGCCCTGGAGCGCCCTGAGGACAACATGGCTGGTGAGTGGGAAGTGCCCAGGAAGACTCTGTCATGGCCCTTGTGTGAGCTGCCATGAGAGACCACTCTTCTTGGAACACTGCGAGGCCCGCCCTCGTACCTGAAGTCACTCTGCTCGAGGAGAAAGTCAGCATCTTAGCATGCTGTGTCGCTACCGGCACACCGAGCATGAACCCATGCCTGGAAGTAAGGCCCTGATTTGCCGTGCAGAAGCGGAGGCGTGCTGCAATTTCCAGGAGGCTGTGGCCTCTGCTCTGCACAACTTTAACGGCAGCACAGCTTTCTGGACACGTGGGAGGCTAGCCGGGGCACCCTGTTCCCGGCAGGAACACTGAGTACCCCCAGGTGCACCTGGGTCTGTAAAGCAACATCCAGGCCCGTAGACCTTTAGAGCACCTCTGTGCACGCCGAGCGTAGGGAAACACACTGCCCTCTCTTTTGGAGCAGCTTGGTTTCCTCAGCACTCGCACACGTTCACGAACACCGTTCTGGCACATCCCACATGGCACGGAGTTCTTACGCATTGCCCTAATCGGAGCTGCGCTCAGAGTAACCCTCGTCTTCGCATTCCATCCAGGACCTCCTGACTGAAGACACCGTGCCTCCTAGAGGACGGCGGCTTGGGTTCTTACTGCAATTCAAGTCCTCTTCCTTCTGTGTCACTGCAGGCAGCCCCAGCCCCAGAGGAGCAGCTACGGCGTTCCTTGGTGGAGACAGTTCGCTGGATGCGGGTCTCCCTATATCGATGAGTTGATCCAGGGAAGGAAACACAGGGTAAACGGTGTCTCTTTGGACTCGTTAGAAACCACAGGGATGTACGCTGAGTGTGCCCATGAAAACGGGGCCTGCTGGAACTATTCCTGCTTTCCCATTTTGAGGGCGGCATTCATGTCTGCCTTGAAGCTAAATGACATTCCCGGCACCCGACAGACCGGTGAGCTCTGGAAGAATGCTTCGGGGAAAATTATGAGTTTGCTCTCTCTAAACCAGGCGCTTCCGTCGCCGCGGTGGCGGTCCGCATGACAGGCTCTAGAGCTAAAGGGAACCACAACGTGAGAACTCGCCTCCAGGTTAGGCCCTGAGTAGCCGTGCAGAAATAGAGGCATGCAGCTGTTTCCAGGAGTTATTAGTTGCTTACGTGCTTTATTTGAAAGTAAGTACACGTCCGGGGATTCCTAGGCCCCACGGGTGTGCCTCATTTTCCCTCCAAGGTCACTGAGTGCCTCCAGACAACTGTGGGCCAGCTGAGCAACGTCGAGGTCCATGGGTTGAGACCTCGGAGGACCTCTGTGTGTGCCGCGTGCTGGGCAACAACACACTGCGCATTCCTCGAGGAGCGGTTCACCTCCAGAGCCCTCAAGCACCCTGAGGACAACATGGCTGGTGAGTACGAAGTGCCCAGGAAGACTCTGTCATGGCCCTTGTGTGAGCTGCCATGAGAGAACGCTGTGCATGGAACACTGCGAGGCCCGTCCTCGTACCTGAAGTCACTCTGCTCGAGGAGAAAGTCAGCATCTTAGCATGCTGTGTCGCTACCGACACACCCAGCATGAACCCATGCCTGGAAGTAAGGCCCTGCTTTGCCGTGCAGAAGAGGAGGCGTGGTGCAGTTTCCAGGAGGCGGTGGCCTCTGCTCTGCATACCTTTAACGGCAGCACAGCTTTCTGGACACCTGGGAGGCTAGCCGGGGCACCCTGTTCCCGGCAGGAACACTGAGTATCCCCAGGTGCACCTGGGTCTGCTAAGCAACATCCAGGCCCGTAGCCCTTTAGAGCCACTCTGTGCACGCCGAGCGTAGGGAAACACACTGCCCTCTCTTTTGGAGCAGATTGGTTTCCTCAGCACTCGCACACGTTCACGGACACCGTTCTGGCACATGCCACATGGCGCGAAGGTCTTACGCATTGCCCTAGTCGGAGCTGCGCTCAGAGTAACCCTCGTCTTCGCATTCCATCCAGAACCTCCTGACTGAAGTCACCGTGCCTCCTAGAGGACGGCGGCTTGGGTTCTTACTGCAATTCAACTCCTCTTCCTTCTGTGTCAGTGCAGGCAGCCCTAGGCCCAGAGGAGCAGCTACGGCGTTCCTTGGTGGAGACAGTTCGCTGGATGCGGGACTCCCTACTTCGATGAGTTGATTCAGGGAAGGAAACACAGGGTAACCGGTGTCTCTTGGGACTCGTTAGAAACCACAGGGATGTACGCTGAGTGTGCCCATGAAAACGGGTTCCTGCCTGGACTAGACCTGCTTTCCCATTTTGAGGGCTGTATTCATGCCTATCTTGATGCTACATGACATTCCCGGCTCCCGACAGGCCAGTGAGCCCTGGAAGAATGCTTCGGGGAAAATTATGAGTTTGCTCTCTCTAATCCCGGGGTTTCCGTGGCCATGGTGTTGGTCTGCATGACAGGCTCTAGAGCTAAAGGGAACCTCAACGTGAGAACTCGCCTCCAGGTTAGGCCCTGAGTAGCCGTGCAGAAAGGGAGGCATGCAGCTGTTTCCATGAGTTCTTAGTCACTTACGTGCTTTATATGAAAGAAAGTACACGTCCGGGGATTCCTAGGCCTCACGGGTGTGCCTCATTTTCCCTCCAAGGTCACTGAGTGCCTCCAGACAACTGTGGGCCAGCTGAGCAACGTCGAGGTCCATGGGTTGAGACCTCGGAGGACCTCTGTGTGTGCCGAGTGCTGGGCAACAACACACTGCGCGTTCCTCGAGGCGCGGCTCACATCGAGAGCCCTCAAGCGCCCTGAGGACAACATGGCTGGTGAGTGCGAAGTGCCCAGGAAGACTCTGTCATGGCCCTTGTATGAGGTGCCATGAGAGAACGCTGTGCTTGGAACACTGCGAGGCCCGCCCTCGTACCTGAAGTCACTCTGCTCGAGGAGAAAGGCAGCATCTTACCATGCTGTGTTGCTACCGACACACCCAGCATGAACCCATGCCTGGAAGTAAGGCCCAGATATTGCCGTGCAGAAGCGGAGGCGTGCTGCAGTTTCCAGGAGGTGGTGACCTCTGCTCTGCATACCTTTAACGGCAGCACAGCTTTCTGGACACCTGGGAGGCTAGCCGGGGCACCCTGTTCCCGGCAGGAACACTGAGTACCCCCAGATGCACCTGGGTCTGCTAAGCAACATCCAGGCCCGTAGACCTTTAGAGCCCCTCTGTGCACGCCGAGTGTAGGGAAACGCACTGCCCTCTCTTTTGAGCAGCTTGGTTTCCTCAGCACTCGCACACGTTCACGAACAGCATTCTGGCACATCCCACATTGCACGGAGGTCTTACGCATTGCCCTAATCGGAGCTGCACTCAGAGTAACCCTCTTCTTCGCATTCCATCCAGGACCTCCTGACTGAAGTCACCGTGCCTCCTAGAGGACGGCGGCTTGGGTTCTTACTGCAATTCAAGTCCTCTTCCTTCTGTGTCACTGCAGGCAGCCCCAGGCCCAGAGGAGCAGCTACGGCGTTCCTTGTTGGAGAAAGTTCGCTGGATGCGGCACTCCGTACTTCGATTAGTTGATTTACGAAAGGAAACACAGGGTACCCGGTGTCTCTTTGGACTCGTTAGAAACCACAGGGATGTACGCTGAGTGTGCCCATGAAAACGGGGCCTGCTGGAACTATTCCTGCTTTCCCATTTTGATGGTGGCATTCATGTCTGCCTTGAAGCTAAATGACATTCCGGGCACCCGACAGACCGGTGAGCCCTGGAAGAATGCTTCGGGGAAAAGTATGAGTTTGCTCTCTCTAAACCAGGCGCTTCCGTGGCCGCGGTGGCGGTCCGCATGACAGGCTCTAGAGGTAAAGGGAACCTCAACGTGAGAACTCGCCTCCAGGTTAGGCCCTGAGTAGCCGTGCAGAAAGGGAGGCATGCAGCTGTTTCCCGGAGTTCTTAGTCGCTTACGTGCTTTATTTTAAAGGAAGAACTCGTCCGGGGAATCCTAGGCCTCACGGGTTTGCCTCATTTTCCCGCCAAGGTCACTGAGTGCCTCCAGACAACTGTGGGCCAGCTGAGCAACGTCGAGGGCCATGGGTTGAGACCTCGGAGGACCTCTGTGTGTGCCGAGTGCTGGGCAACAACGCACTGCGCGTTCCTCGAGGAGCGGTTCACCTCCAGAGCCCTGGAGCGCCCTGAGGACAACATGGCTGGTGAGTGCGAAGTGCCCAGGAAGACTCTGTCATGGCCCTTGTGTGAGCTGCCATGAGAGAATGCTGTGCGTGGAACACTGCGAGGTCCGCCCTTGTACCTGAAGTCACTCTGCTCGAGGAGAAAGTCAGCATCTTAGCATGGTGTGTCGCTACCGGCACACCGAGCATGAACCCATACCTGGAAGTAAGTCCCTGATTTGCCGTGCAGAAGCAGAGGCGTGCTGCAGTTTCCAGGAGGCGGTGGCCTCTGCTCTGCATACCTTTAACGGCAGCACAGCTTTCTGGACACCTGGGAGGCTAGCCGGGGCACCCTGTTCCCGGCAGGAACACTGAGTACCCCCAGGTGCACCTGGGTCTGCTAAGCAACATCCAGGCCCGTCGACCTTTAGAGCCCCTCTGTGCACGCCGAGCGTAGGGAAACGCACTGCCCTCTCTTTTGGAGCAGCTTGCTTTCCTCAGTACGCGCACACGTTCACGAACACCGTTCTGGCACATCCCACATGGCACGGAGGTCTTACGCATTGCCCTAATCGGAGCTGCGCTCAGAGTAACCCTCGTCTTCGCATTCCATCCAGGACCTCCTGACTGAAGTCACCGTGCCTCCTAGAGGACGGCGGCTTGGGTTCTTACTGCAATTCAAGTCCTCTTCCTTCTGTGTCACTGCAGGCAGCCCCAGGCCCAGAGGAGCAGCTACGGCGTTCCTTGGTGGAGACAGTTCGCTGGATGCGGGTCTCCCTATATCGATGAGTTGATCCAGGGAAGGAAACACAGGGTAACTGGTGTCTCTTTGGACTCGTTAGAAACCACAGGGATGTACGCTGAGTGTGCCCATGAAAACGGGGCCTGCTGGAACTATTCCTGCTTTCCCATTTTGAGGGTGCCATTCATGTCTGCCTTGAAGCTAAATGACATTCCGGGAACCCGACAGACCGGTGAGCCCTGGAAGAATGCTTCGGGGAAAATTATGAGTTTGCTCTCTCTAAACCAGGCGCTTCCGTGGCCGCGGTGGCGGTCCGCATGACAGGCTCTAGAGCTAAAGGGAACCTCAACGAGAGAACTCGCTTCCAGTTTAGGCCCTGAGTAGCCATGCAGAAAGGGAGGCATGCAGCTGTTTCCATGAGTTCTTAGTCACTTACGTGCTTTATTTGAAAGGAAGTACACGTCCGGGGATTCCTAGGCCCCACGGGTGTGCCTCATTTTCCCTCCAAGGTCACTGAGTGCCTCCAGACAACTGTGGGCCAGCTGAGCAACGTCGAGGTCCATGGGTTGATCCCTCGGAGGACCTCTGTGTGTGCCGAGTGCTGGGCAACAACACACTGCGTGTTCATCGAGGCGCGGCTGACCTCCAGAGCCCTGGAGCGCCCTGAGGACAACATGGCTGGTGAGTGCGAAGTGCCCAGGAAGACTCTGTCATGGCCCTTGTGTGAGCTGCCATGAGAGAACCCTCTGCTTGGAACACTGCGAGGCCCGCCCTCGTACCTGAAGTCACTCTGCTCGAGGAGAAAGTCAGCATCTTAGCATGCTGTGTCGCTACCGGCACACCGAGCATGAACCCATGCCTGGAAGTAAGGCCCTGATTTGCCGTGCAGAAGCGGAGGCATGCTGCAGTTTCCAGGAGGTGGTGGCCTCTGCTCTGCATACCTTTAACGGCAGCACAGCTTTCTGGACACCTGGGAGGCTAGCCGGGGCACCCTGTTCCCGGCAGGAACACTGAGTACCCCCAGGTGCACCTGGGTCTGCTAAGCAACATCCAGGCCCATAGCCCTTTAGAGCCCCTCTGTGCACGCCGAGCATAGGGAAACGCACTGCCCTCTTTTGAGCAGCTTGGTTTCCTCAGCACTTGCACACGTTCACGAACACCGTTCTGGCACATCCCACATGGCGCGGAGGTCTGACGCATTGCCTAATCGGAGAAGCGCTCAGAGTAACCCTCGTCTTCGTATTCCATCCAGGACCTCCTGACTGAAGTCACCGTGCCTCCTAGAGGACGGCGGCTTGGGTTCTTACTGCAATTCAACTCCTCTTCCTTCTGTGTCTCTGCAGGCAGCCCCAGGCCCAGAGGAGCAGCTACGGCGTTCCTTGTTGGAGAAAGTTCGCTGGATGCGGCACTCAGTATTTCGATTAGTTGATTCACGGAAGGAAACACAGGGTAACCGGTGTCTCTTGGGACTCGTTAGAAACAACAGGGGTGTACACTGAGTGTGCCCATGAAAACGGGGCCTGCTGGAACTAGCCCTGCTTTCCCATTTTGAGGGCGGCATTCATGCCTGCCTTGAAGCTACATGACATTCACAGCACCCGACAGCGGTGAGGCCTGGAAGAATGCTTCGGGGAAAATTATGAGTTTGCTCTCTCTAAACCAGGGGCTTCCGTGGCCGCGGTGGCAGTCCGCATGACAGGCTCTAGAGATAAAGGGAACCTCAACGTGAGAACTCACCTCCAGGTTAGGCCCTGAGTAGCTGTGCAGGAAGGGAGGCATGCAGCTGTTTCCATGAGTTCTTAGTCGCTTACGTGCTTTATTTTAAAGGAAGTACACGTCCGGGGAATCCTATGCCCCATGGGTGTGCCTCATTATCCATCCAAGTTCACTGAGTGCCTCCAGACAACTGTGGGCCAGCTGAGCAACGTCGAGGTCCATGGGTTGATCACTCGGAGGACCTCTGTGCGTGCCGAGTGCTGGACAACAACACACTGCGCGTTCCTCGAGGAGCGGTTCACCTCCAGAGCCCTGGAGCGCCCTGAGGACAACATGGCTGGTGAGTGCGAAGTGCCCAGGAAGACTCTGTCATGGCCCTTGTGTGAGCTGCCATGAGAGAACACTCTGCTTGGAACACTGCGAGGCCCACCCTCATACCTGAAGTCACTCTGCTCGAGGAGAAAGTAAGCATCTTAGCATGCTGTGTCGCAACCGGCACACCGAGCATGAACCCATGCCTGGAAGTAAGGCCCTGATTTGCCGTGCAGAAGCGGAGGTGTGCTGCAGTTTCCAGGAGGTGGTGGCCTGTGCTCTGCATACGTTGAACGGCAGCACAGCTTTCTGGACACCTGGGAGGCTAGCCGGGGCACCCTGTTCCCGGCAGGAACACTGAGTATCCCCAGGTGCACCTGGGTCTGCTAAGCAACATCCAGGCCCGTAGACCTTTAGAGCCCCTCTGTGCACACCGAGTGTAAGGAAACGCACTGCCCTCTCTTTTGGAGCAGCTTGGTTTCCTCAGCACTCGCACACGTTCACGAACACCGTTCTGGCACATGCCACATGGGGCGAAGGTCTTACGCGTTGCCCTATTCGGAGCTGCGCTCAGAGTAACCCTCGTCTTCGCATTCCATCCAGGACCTCCTGACTGAAGTCACCGTGCCTCCTAGAGGACGGAGGCTTGGGTTCTTACTGCAATTCAAGTCCTCTTCCTTCTGTGTCTCTGCAGGCAGCCCCAGGCCCAGAGGAGCAGCTACGGCGTTCCTTGTTGGAGAAAGTTCGCTGGATGCAGCACTCCGAACTTCGATTAGTTGATTCAGGGAAGGAAACACAGGGTAACCGGTGTCTCTTGGGACTCGTTAGAAACCACAGGGATGTACGCTGAGTGTGCCCATGAAAACGGGGCCTGCTGGAACTAGACCTGCTTTCCCATTTCGTGGGCTGCATTCATGCCTTCCTTGAAGCTACATGACATTCCGGCTCCCGACAGGCCTTTGAGCCCCGGAAGAATGCTTCGGGGAAAATTATGAGTTTGCTCGCTCTAAACCAGGGGCTTCCGTGGCCGCGGTGGCGATCCGCATGACAGGCTCTAGAGCTGAAGGGAACCTCAACGTGAGAACTCGCCTACAGCTTAGGCCCTGAGTAGCCGTGCAGAAAGGGAGGCATGCAGCTGTTTCCAGGAGTTCTTAGTTGCTTACGTGCTTTATTTGAAAGTAAGTACACGTCCGGGGATTCCTAGGCCCCACGCGTGTGCCTCATTTTCCCTCCAAGGTCACTGAGTGCCTCCAGACAACTGTGGGCCGGCTGAGCAACGTCGAGGTCCATGGGTTGATCCCTCGGAGGACCTCTGTGCGTGCCGAGTGCTGGGCAACAACACACTGCGTGTTCCTCGAGGAGCGGCTCATCTCCAGAGCCCTCGAACGCCCTGAGGATAACATGGCTGGTGAGTGCGAAGTGCCCAGGAAGACTCTGTCATGGCCCTTGTGTGAGCTGCCATGAGAGAACGCTGTGCTTGGAACACTGCGAGGCCCGCCCTCGTACCTGAAGTCACTCTGCTCGAGGAGAAAGGCAGCATCTTAGCATGTTGAGTCGCTACCGGCACACCCAGCATGAACCCATGCCTGGAAGTAAGGCCCTGATTTGCCGTGCAGAAGCGGAGGCGTGCTGCAGTTTCCAGGAGGCGGTGGCCTCTGCTCTGCATATCTTTAATGGCAGCACAGCTTTCTGGACACCTGGGAGGCCAGCTGGGGCACCCTGTTCCCGGCAGGAACACTGAGTACCCCTAGGTGCACGTGGGTCTGCTAAGCAACATGCAGGCCCGTAATCCTTCAGAGGCCCTCTGTGCATGCCGAGTGTAGGGAAACACACTGCCCTCTCTTTTGGAGCAGCTTGGTTTCCTCAGCACTCGCACACGTTCACGAACACCGTTCTGGCACATCCCACATGGCGCGGAGTTGTTACGCATTGCCCTAATCGGAGCTGCGCTCAGAGTAACCCTCGTCTTTGCATTCCATCCAGGACCTCCTGACTGAAGTCACCATGCCTCCTAGAGGATGGCAGCTTGGGTTCTTACTGCAATTCAAATCCTGTTCCTTCTTTGGCACTGCAGGCAGCCGCAGGCCCAGAGGACCAGCTACGGCATTCCTTGGTTGAGACAGTTCGCTGGATGCGGGCCTCCCTACTTCGAAAAGTTGACTTAGGGAAGGAAACACAGGGTAACCGGTGTCTCTTAGGACTCGTTAGAAACCACAGGGATGTACGCTGAGTGTGCCCCTGAAAACGGGGTCCTGCTGGAACTAGCCCTGCTTTCCCATTTTGACGGCTGTATTCATGCCTGCCTTGATGCTACATGACATTCCCGGCTCCCGACAGGCCAATGAGCCCTGGAAGAATGCTTCGGGGAAAATTATGAGTTTGCTCTCTCTAATCCAGGGGTTTCCGTGGCCATGGTGTTGGTCTGCATGACAGGCTGTAGAGCTAAAGGGAACCTCAACGTGAGAACTCGCCTCCAGGTTAGGCCCTGAGTAGCCGTGCAGAAAGGGAGGCATGCACCTGTTTCCATGAGTTCTTAGTCACTTACGTGCTTTATTTGAAAGAAAGTACACGTCCGGGGATTCCTAGGCCCCACGGGTGTGCCTCATTTTCCCTCCAAGGTCACTGAGTGCCTCCAGACAACTGTGGGCCGGCTGAGCAACGTCGAGGTCCATGGGTTGATCCCTCGGAGGACCTCTGTGTGTGCCGAGTGCTGGGCAACAACACACTGCGTGTTCCTCGAGGAGCGGCTCACCTCCAGAGCCCTGGAGCGCCCTGAGGACAACATGGCTGGTGAGTGCGAAGTGCCCACGAAGACTCTGTCATGGCCCTTGTGTGAGCTGCCATGAGAGAATGCTGTGCGTGGAACACTGCGAGGCCCGCCCTCGTACCTGAAGTCACTCTGCTCGAGGAGAAAGTCAGCATCTTAGCATGCTGTGTCGCTACCGGCACACCCAGCATGAACCCATGCCTGGAAGTAACGCCCTGATTTGCCGTGCAGAAGCAGAGGCGTGCTGCAGTTTCCAGGAGGCGGTGGCCTCTGCTCTGCATACCTTTAACGGCAGCACAGCTTTCTGGACACCTGGGAGGCTAGCCGGGGCACCCTGTTCCCGGCAGGAACACTGAGTACCCCCAGGTGCACCTGGGTCTGCTAAGCAACATCCAGGCCCGTAGCCCTTTAGAGCCCCTCTGTGCACGCCGAGCGTAGGGAAACGCACTGCCCTCTCTTTTGGAGCAGCTTGGTTTCCTCAGCACTCGCACACATTCACGAACACCATTCTGGCACATCCCACATGGCGCGGAGGTCTTACGCATTGCCCTAATCAGAGCTGCACTCAGAGTAACGCTCGTCTTCGCATTCCATCCAGGAACTTCTGACTGAAGTCACCGTGCCTCCTAGGGGACGGCGGCTTGGGTTCTTACTGCAATTCAAGTCCTCTTCCTTCTGTGTCACTGCAGGCAGTCCCAGCCCCAGAGGAGCAGCTACTGCGTTCCTTGGTGGAGACAGTTCGCTGGATGCGGGACTCCCTACTTCAATGAGTTGATTCAGGGAAGGAAACACTGGGTAACCGGTGTCTCTTGGGACTCGTTAGAAACCACAGGGATGTACGCTGAGTGTGCCCATGAAAACGGGGGCCTGCTGGAACTAGCCCTCCTTTCCCATTTTGAGGGCTGCATTCATGCTTGCCTTGAAGCTCCCTGACATTCCCGACTCCCAACAGGCCAGTGAGCCCTGGAAGAATGCTTCGGGGAAAATTATGAGTTTGCTCTCTCTAAACCAGGGGCTTCATTGGCCGCGGTGGTGGTCCGCATGACAGGCTCTAGAGCTAAAGGGAACCTCAACGTGAGAACTCGCCTCCAGGTTAGGCCCTGAGTAGCCATGCAGAAAGTGAGGCATGCAGCTGTTTCTAGGAGATCTTAGTGACTTATGCGCTTTGTTTTAAAGGAAGTACATGTCCGGGGACTCATAGGCCCCACGGGTGTGCATCATTTTCACTCCAAGGTCACTGAGTGCCTCCAGACACCTGTGGGCCAGCTGAGCAACGTCGAGGTCCATTGGGTGATTCCCTCGGAGGACCTCTGTGCGTGCCGAGTGCTGGGCAACCACACACTGCGCGTTCCTTGAGGAGCACTACATCTCCAGAGCCCTCGAATGCCCTGAGGACAACATGGCTGGTGAGTGCGAAGTGCCCAGGAAGACTCTGTCATGGCCCTTGTGTGAGCTGCCATGAGAGAACGCAGTGCTTGGAACACTGCGAGGCCCGCCCTCGTACCTGAAGTCACTCTGCTCGAGGAGAAAGTCAGCATCTTAGCATGCTGTGTCGCTACCGGCACACCCAGCATGAACCCATGCCTGGAAGTAAGGCCCTGATTTGCCGTCAGAAGCGGAGTCGTGCTGCAGTTTCCAGGAGGCGGTGGCCTCTGCTCTGCATACCTTTAATGGCAGAACAGCTTTCTGGACACCTGGGAGGCTAGCCGGGGCACCCTGTTCCCGGCAGGAACACTGAGTACCCCCAGGTGCACCTGGGTCTGCGAAGCAACATCCAGGCCCGTAGCCCTTTAGAGTCCCTCTGTGCACGCCGAGCGTAGGGAAACGCACTGCCCTGTCTTTTGGAGCAGCTTGGTTTCCTCAGCACTCGCACACGTTCACGAACACCGTTCTGGCACATCCCACATGGGGCTGAGGTCTTACGCGTTGCCCTAATCGGAGCTGTGCTCAGAGTAACCCTCGTCTTCGCATTCCATCCAAGACCTCCTGACTGAAGTCACCGTGCCTCCTAGAGGACGGCGGCTTGGGTTCTTACTGCAATTCAAGTCTTCTTCCTTCTGTGTCACTGCAAGCAGCCCCAGCCCCAGAGGAGCAGCTACGGCGTTCCTTGGTGGAGACAGTTCACTGGATGCGGGACTCCCTACTTCGATGAGTTGATTCAGGGAAGGAAACACAGGGTAACCGGTGTCTCTTGGGACTCGTTAGAAACCACAGGGATGTACGCTGAGTGTGCCCATGAAAACGGGGCCTGCTGGAACTAGCCCTGCTTTCCCATTTTGAGGGCTGCATTCATGCCTGCCTTGAAGCTACATGACATTCCCGGCACCCGACAGGCCAGTGAGCCCTGGAAGAATGCTTCAGGGAAAATTATGAGTTTGCTCTCTCTAAACCAGGGGCTTCCGTGGCCGCGGTGGCGGTCCGCATGACAGGCTCTAGAGCTAAAGGGAACCTCAACGTGAGAACTCGCCTCCAGGTTAGGCCCTGAGTAGCTGTGCAGAAAGGGAGGCATGCAGCTGTTTCCAGGAGTTCTTAGTCGCTTACGTGCTTTATTTGAAAGGAAGTACACGTCCGGGGATTCCTAGGCCCCACGGGTGTGCCTCATTTTCCCTCCAAGTTCACTGTGTGCCTCCAGACAACTGTGGGCCGGCTGAGCAACGTCGAGGTCCATGGGTTGATCCCTCAGAGGACCTCTGTGCGTGCCGAGTGCTGGGCAACAACACACTGTGCGTTCCTCGAGGAGGGGCACACCTCCAGAGCCCTGGAGCGCCCTGAGGACAACATGGCTGGTGAGTGCGAAGTGCCCAGGAAGACTCTGTCATGGCCCTTGTGTGAGCTGCCATGAGAGAATGCTGTGCGTGGAACACTGCGAGGCCCGCCCTCGTACCTGAAGTCACTCTGCTCGAGGAGAAAGTCAGCATCTTAGCATGCTGTGTCGCTACCGGCACACCCAGCATGAACCCATGCCTGGAAGTAACGCCCTGATTTGCCGTGCAGAAGCAGAGGCGTGCTGCAGTTTCCAGGAGGCGGTGGCCTCTGCTCTGCATACCTTTAACGGCAGCACAGCTTTCTGGACACCTGGGAGGCTAGCCGGGGCACCCTGTTCCCGGCAGGAACACTGAGTATCCCCAGGTGCACCTGGGTCTGCTAAGCAACATCCAGGCCCGTAGCCCTTTAGAGCCACTCTGTGCACGCCGAGCGTAGGGAAACACACTGCCCTCTCTTTTGGAGCAGATTGGTTTCCTCAGCACTCGCACACGTTCA
>NW_028138658.1:0-68138 GCF_964270905.1 Leucopleurus acutus | reverse complement strand
CCTGAACCCACGCCGGCGCCCACTCACCTTTGTGGAAAATACGATTGAAAAGTGCCCGCAAGAATCTCTTCAGATGCCTCCAGAGTTGAGGGAAGAAGGGGAGGGGCGAGGCCGGGAGCAGGGTGAGCCCCTGAAATCCAACCCTTGTCCGGTCACACCCCAGCAGCCTCCCACCTCCAGCCCCTTCAAGACCCCAGGGCTCCCCCAACCGCGCTGCACAGATCCTGCCCTGACCATAGTCACCACGTTGATCCCCACGTTGAGCAAGATGAAGCTGACCGGGATCAGAAGAATTGAGTATCCTTGCTCCTGGCATTTCCTGGGATGGGGCCAGTGAACGGCTCGGCTCGGTAGTAGTGTCGCTCACCCATGGCCGTTGGTCCCAGGACTGCCTGGGCCCCCTGCCCTCCAGTTTTAACTGGGAGCCAGACTGGGTCATAATGGGGCAGGTGTTGAGGTCACAGTGAGGGAGGGGGATGAAAGAAAAGGGGGGCCCAGAGTGGCATTCCCTGGTAACCAGGGTCAGGTAAGCTGAGCCTGGACAGTCAAACAGGGCCCGGTGGCCGGCATACATCCCCTCGAGCGGTCATTCATTCGCTCACCGCCCGCTGACTCACTTGTTCAAATGACACATTGCGTCTCTTGGCCCCTCTTGAGACTAGGAAGACCTTGGCCTCAGAGGCCTGCTGAAGGCCTGGCTGGAGTCCAGAGCCTCAGCCTTCTTCATGCCCTTCACTGGGCCTGGAGCTGGACCTGCCCAGATGTGGAACCTCCCAGTTTGGAAGCAACTTCTTGTATGAGGCTCTCTGTGGACAGGGACAGCTGAGACACAGAGGAGGTGCCCAGAGACCAGGGGTTTGGAGTCTGCAGCTGCAGATGTACTTAGTGCATGGTATAGGACCAGGAGGGGCCTGCTGGCAGAACTGTGGCCACTAAACCAAAGGGAACCTCAGGCCAAGAAGGGGACACTGGCTTCTTATTGCAGGAAGCCAAGCGCAGGGACCCAGGCTGGCAGAAGGAGTGGCGCTTCCAAGCCACAGACCACCAATGTTTCCTGGACTCTGGCGCTCTTTATTCCTCTCTCCATGCCCTGCCGCCCCTGCCCCTGCCCCCATTTGCTGCTGGTAAGTTCATTTTCCCAGTCTGGCTCCCGTGCAGAGAGGGCCTGGAGGCCGAGGTGGAAGGTAGCAGCGAGTTGGCCCGCGCTTGGCCCTCCTGCGGTTGCCGCTTCAGCACCAGACTGTCATACACCTGGTAGTTGGCATTGCCTCCCGGGTTCCGGCTGAGTGGCATGAAGGTGGGCGGGGGTGGAGGGTGCTCGGTAGCCTGGACGTCGGGCAGGAGGTGAGAGGGGCGGAGGAGCAGCGCTGAGCTGGGAGCCGGGGCCCGCTGGTCCGAGGCCTCGGCCAGTACCGTGAGGGAGGCGGAGGTGGCCACAGGGCGCCGCAAGGGCGGGATCTCAGCCCATTCGGCCGCCGGGTGCCGCACCTCGTGGGGATCGCGGGAGTAATCCAAGTGTCCCGTGGAGGGGTGCAGGCTGCGGTTGGACTCGCTGTGAGCACAGCTGGGGAGGCTACGTCTGTGGGCCGGTGGGGTGTTGCGCTACCAGGCTTCGGGCCGGTAGCCCGGAGGCACCAGAGCGGATGGAGGCTCAGAGCCCTCCAGACCCAGACTCCGCCGCGGGCCCAGTTGCCGTCCTTTCGGCCCGTGAGCCCCTCGACCTGCACCTGGCCGCCCCCACCGGCGCCCAGCCCCGGCGCCGCCACCTGTGTGCCGGTGTGTCCCTCCACAGCTCCCTCCGACAAAAGCCCCCCCACCACCACCCCGCCCCTCTGGCGTGTCACCGCGGCCGGGTGCGGGAGCGGGATGGAGGGCAGGGGCCGCTTCCCCGGGCCTGCCGGCCACCAGGGGCGGGGTCCTGAGCTCGGCGGGGTGTGTGGGGCAGGGGTGGCCTTGCCGGGGCTGAGGGGCCGTGGCGACTCAATGGTGGCTCCCAGTGGCTTCGGGCCAGCTGCTGTCGGGCAGGAGGGCCGGCCCGGGCTGCGGCCGGGCTGCGCCTAGCGCCGCGTGGGCGGGCAGGGCCGATGCCCAAGGGACCGCGGGCCCCGGGCCCTGAAGCCTCCGGGGCCACGTCCCTGTGAGCGACGTGCGGGATCTTGGGCGGGGCGCCAAGCGCCGAAGGCTTTGCTGGGTCACGGCCGCCCTGGGCTGGGAGGTGGTCGCCAAACCCTCCGCCGCCGCCCGATACCCGAGACCTCCGTTCCCCCTGCCGGGGCGGGCGAGGGGGCCGTGGCGGGGCGGGCGGGCCGCCAGGCTGGCGTTAAGGCGCCAGCGCCTGCGAAACTGGGCCTCAAGAGGCAGCCAGCGGACCCCGCCCCGTCTACGGCCATACCACCCTGAACGCGCCCGATCTCGTCTGATCTCGGAAGCTAAGCAGGGTCGGGCCTGGTTAGTACTTGGATGGGAGACCGCCTGGGAATACCGGGTGCTGTAGGCTTTTTGCCTCCCGCTCCGCCCGCCTTCTCCTTTACTCGCCCGCGGCGGGGGCCGCCGGCTCCGCCCCCGCCGGGCCCCGCTGCAGGCCCCACCTCCTCAGGCCCCTCCCACCACGGCGCGCGCCGGCGGGGGCGCTCCCCGCCGGCCCGGCCGGCCAGGCGGCCAGAAGGCGGCCCTGGAAGGCAGCCGCACCCCAGACGCTCCCGGGGCGGCTGGCCCGGACCCAGACTCCGCCGCGGGCCCAGTTGCCGTCCTTTCGGCCCGCGAGCCCCTCGACCTGCACCTGGCCGCCCCCACCGGCGCCCAGCCCCGGCGCCGACACCTGTGTGCCGGTGTGTCCCTCCACAGCTCCCTCCGACAAAAGCCCCCCCACCACCACCCCGCCCCTCTGGCGTGTCACCGCGGCCGGGTGCGGGAGCGGGATGGAGGGCAGGGGCCGCTTCCCCGGGCCTGCCGGCCACCAGGGGCGGGGTCCTGAGCTCGGCGGGGGGTGTGGGCAGGGGTGGCCTTGCCGGGGCTGAGGGGCCGTGGCGACTCAATGGTGGCTCCCAGTGGCTTCGGGCCAGCTGCTGTCGGGCAGGAGGGCCGGCCCGGGCTGTGGCCGGGCTGCGCCTAGCGCCGCGTGGGCGGGCAGGGCCGATGCCCAAGGGACCGCGGGCCCCGGGCCCTGAAGCCTCCGGGGCCACGTCCCTGTGAGCGACGTGCGGGATCTTGGGCGGGGCGCCAAGCGCCGAAGGCTTTGCTGGGTCACGGCCGCCCTGGGCTGGGAGGTGGTCGCCAAACCCTCCGCCGCCGCCCGATACCCGAGACCTCCGTTCCCCCTGCCGGGGCGGGCGGGCCGCCAGGCTGGCGTTAGGGCGCCAGCGCCAGCGAAACTGGGCCTCTAGAGGCCGCCCGCGGCCCCCGCCCCCGTCTACGGCCATACCACCCTGAACGCGCCCGATCTCCTCTGATCTCGGAAGCTAAGCAGGGTCGGGCCTGGTTAGTACTTGGATGGGAGACCGCCTGGGAATACCGGGTGCTGTAGGCTTTTTGCCTCCCGCTCCGCCCGCCTTCTCCTTTACTCGCCCGCGGCGGGGGGGCCGCCGGCTCCGCCCCCGCCGAGCCCCGCTGCAGGCAGGAGTCAAGGTGGTTTGCCTGCCCGAGCAGGAAGCTTGGGCGATGGCAGAAGCGGGAAGAAACTCTTGAGCACAGGTTCTTGGGATCCACGGAGCAGCGCATGCACATGCGATGGCTGCCTACACAGCTGGCTTGCTTGTCTGTGGGGAAAGGCGAGATGGGTCAGGGCCTGGGTTCCTGAGGGGCTGAGAATCAAGGCAGGGATAGAAGAAAGGGGACAGGCCCACATCCCCTGAACCCACGCCGGCGCCCACTCACCTTTGTGGAAAATACGATTGAAAAGTGCCCGCAAGAATCTCTTCAGATGCCTCCAGAGTTGAGGGAAGAAGGGGAGGGGCGAGGCCGGGAGCAGGGTGAGCCCTGAAATCCAACCCTTGTCCGGTCACACCCCAGCAGCCCTCCCACCTCAGCCCCTTCAAGACCCCAGGGCTCCCCCAACCGCGCTGCACAGATCCTGCCCTGACCATAGTCACCACGTTGATCCCCACGTTGAGCAAGATGAAGCTGACCGGGATCAGAAGAATTGAGTATCCTTGCTCCTGGCATTTCCTGGGGATGGGGCCAGTGAACGGCTCGGCTCGGTAGTAGTGTCGCTCACCCATGGCCGTTGGTCCCAGGACTGCCTGGGCCCCCTGCCCTCCAGTTTTAACTGGGAGCCAGACTGGGTCATAATGGGGCAGGTGTTGAGGTCACAGTGAGGGAGGGGGATGAAAGAAAAGGGGGGCCCAGAGTGGCATTCCCTGGTAACCAGGGTCAGGTAAGCTGAGCCTGGACAGTCAAACAGGGCCCGGTGGCCGGCATACATCCCCTCGAGCGGTCATTCATTCGCTCACCGCCCGCTGACTCACTTGTTCAAATGACACATTGCGTCTCTTGGCCCCTCTTGAGACTAGGAAGACCTTGGCCTCAGAGGCCTGCTGAAGGCCTGGCTGGAGTCCAGAGCCTCAGCCTTCTTCATGCCCTTCACTGGGCCTGGAGCTGGACCTGCCCAGATGTGGAACCTCCCAGTTTGGAAGCAACTTCTTGTATGAGGCTCTCTGTGGACAGGGACAGCTGAGACACAGAGGAGGTGCCCAGAGACCAGGGGTTTGGAGTCTGCAGCTGCAGATGTACTTAGTGCATGGTATAGGACCAGGAGGGGCCTGCTGGCAGAACTGTGGCCACTAAACCAAAGGGAACCTCAGGCCAAGAAGGGGACACTGGCTTCTTATTGCAGGAAGCCAAGCGCAGGGACCCAGGCTGGCAGAAGGAGTGGCGCTTCCAAGCCACAGACCACCAATGTTTCCTGGACTCTGGCGCTCTTTATTCCTCTCTCCATGCCCTGCCGCCCCTGCCCCTGCCCCCATTTGCTGCTGGTAAGTTCATTTTCCCAGTCTGGCTCCCGTGCAGAGAGGGCCTGGAGGCCGAGGTGGAAGGTAGCAGCGAGTTGGCCCGCGCTTGGCCCTCCTGCGGTTGCCGCTTCAGCACCAGACTGTCATACACCTGGTAGTTGGCATTGCCTCCCGGGTTCCGGCTGAGTGGCATGAAGGTGGGCGGGGGTGGAGGGTGCTCGGTAGCCTGGACGTCGGGCAGGAGGTGAGAGGGGCGGAGGAGCAGCGCTGAGCTGGGAGCCGGGGCCCGCTGGTCCGAGGCCTCGGCCAGTACCGTGAGGGAGGCGGAGGTGGCCACAGGGCGCCGCAAGGGCAGGATCTCAGCCCATTCGGCCGCCGGGTGCCGCACCTCGTGGGGATCGCGGGAGTAATCCAAGTGTCCCGTGGAGGGGTGCAGGCTGCAGTTGGACTCGCTGTGAGCACAGCTGGGGAGGCTACGTCTGTGGGCCGGTGGGGTGTTGCGCTACCAGGCTTCGGGCCGGTAGCCCGGAGGCACCAGAGCGGATGGAGGCTCAGAGCCCTCCAGACCCAGACTCCGCCGCGGGCCCAGTTGCCGTCCTTTCGGCCCGTGAGCCCCTCGACCTGCACCTGGCCGCCCCCACCGGCGCCCAGCCCCGGCGCCGCCACCTGTGTGCCGGTGTGTCCCTCCACAGCTCCCTCCGACAAAAGCCCCCCCACCACCACCCCGCCCCTCTGGCGTGTCAGCGCGGCCGGGTGCGGGAGCGGGATGGAGGGCAGGGGCCGCTTCCCCGGGCCTGCCGGCCACCAGGGGCGGGGTCCTGAGCTCGGCGGGGGGTGTGGGGCAGGGGTGGCCTTGCCGGGGCTGAGGGGCCGTGGCGACTCAATGGTGGCTCCCAGTGGCTTCGGGCCAGCTGCTGTCGGGCAGGAGGGCCGGCCCGGGCTGTGGCCGGGCTGCGCCTAGCGCCGCGTGGGCGGGCAGGGCCGATGCCCAAGGGACCGCGGGCCCCGGGCCCTGAAGCCTCCGGGGCCACGTCCCTGTGAGCGACGTGCGGGATCTTGGGCGGGGCGCCAAGCGCCGAAGGCTTTGCTGGGTCACGGCCGCCCTGGGCTGGGAGGTGGTCGCCAAACCCTCCGCCGCCGCCCGATACCCGAGACCTCCGTTCCCCCTGCCGGGGCGGGCGAGGGGGCCGTGCCGGGGCGGGCGGGCCGCCAGGCTGGCGTTAAGGCGCCAGCGCCTGCGAAACTGGGCCTCAAGAGGCAGCCAGCGGACCCCGCCCCCGTCTACGGCCATACCACCCTGAACGCGCCCGATCTCGTCTGATCTCGGAAGCTAAGCAGGGTCGGGCCTGGTTAGTACTTGGATGGGAGACCGCCTGGGAATACCGGGTGCTGTAGGCTTTTTGCCTCCCGCTCCGCCCGCCTTCTCCTTTACTCGCCCGCGGCGGGGGCCGCCGGCTCCGCCCCCGCCGGGCCCCGCTGCAGGCCCCACCTCCTCAGGCCCCTCCCACCACGGCGCGCGCCGGCGGGGGCGCTCCCCGCCGGCCCGGCCGGCCAGGCGGCCAGAAGGCGGCCCTGGAAGGCAGCCGCACCCCAGACGCTCCCGGGGCGGCTGGCCCGGACCCAGACTCCGCCGCGGGCCCAGTTGCCGTCCTTTCGGCCCGCGAGCCCCTCGACCTGCACCTGGCCGCCCCCACCGGCGCCCAGCCCCGGCGCCGACACCTGTGTGCCGGTGTGTCCCTCCACAGCTCCCTCCGACAAAAGCCCCCCCACCACCACCCCGCCCCTCTGGCGTGTCACCGCGGCCGGGTGCGGGAGCGGGATGGAGGGCAGGGGCCGCTTCCCCGGGCCTGCCGGCCACCAGGGGCGGGGTCCTGAGCTCGGCGGGGGGTGTGGGGCAGGGGTGGCCTTGCCGGGGCTGAGGGGCCGTGGCGACTCAATGGTGGCTCCCAGTGGCTTCGGGCCAGCTGCTGTCGGGCAGGAGGGCCGGCCCGGGCTGTGGCCGGGCTGCGCCTAGCGCCGCGTGGGCGGGCAGGGCCGATGCCCAAGGGACCGCGGGCCCCGGGCCCTGAAGCCTCCGGGGCCACGTCCCTGTGAGCGACGTGCGGGATCTTGGGCGGGGCGCCAAGCGCCGAAGGCTTTGCTGGGTCACGGCCGCCCTGGGCTGGGAGGTGGTCGCCAAACCCTCCGCCGCCGCCCGATACCCGAGACCTCCGTTCCCCCTGCCGGGGCGGGCGGGCCGCCAGGCTGGCGTTAGGGCGCCAGCGCCAGCGAAACTGGGCCTCTAGAGGCCGCCCGCGGCCCCCGCCCCCGTCTACGGCCATACCACCCTGAACGCGCCCGATCTCCTCTGATCTCGGAAGCTAAGCAGGGTCGGGCCTGGTTAGTACTTGGATGGGAGACCGCCTGGGAATACCGGGTGCTGTAGGCTTTTTGCCTCCCGCTCCGCCCGCCTTCTCCTTTACTCGCCCGCGGCGGGGGGGGCCGCCGGCTCCGCCCCCGCCGAGCCCCGCTGCAGGCAGGAGTCAAGGTGGTTTGCCTGCCCGAGCAGGAAGCTTGGGCGATGGCAGAAGCGGGAAGAAACTCTTGAGCACAGGTTCTTGGATCCACGGAGCAGCGCATGCACATGCGATGGCTGCCTACACAGCTGGCTTGCTTGTCTGTGGGGAAAGGCGAGATGGGTCAGGGCCTGGGTTCCTGAGGGGCTGAGAATCAAGGCAGGGATAGAAGAAAGGGGACAGGCCCACATCCCCTGAACCCACGCCGGCGCCCACTCACCTTTGTGGAAAATACGATTGAAAAGTGCCCGCAAGAATCTCTTCAGATGCCTCCAGAGTTGAGGGAAGAAGGGGAGGGGCGAGGCCGGGAGCAGGGTGAGCCCTGAAATCCAACCCTTGTCCGGTCACACCCCAGCAGCCCTCCCACCTCAGCCCCTTCAAGACCCCAGGGCTCCCCCAACCGCGCTGCACAGATCCTGCCCTGACCATAGTCACCACGTTGATCCCCACGTTGAGCAAGATGAAGCTGACCGGGATCAGAAGAATTGAGTATCCTTGCTCCTGGCATTTCCTGGGGATGGGGCCAGTGAACGGCTCGGCTCGGTAGTAGTGTCGCTCACCCATGGCCGTTGGTCCCAGGACTGCCTGGGCCCCCCTGCCCTCCAGTTTTAACTGGGAGCCAGACTGGGTCATAATGGGGCAGGTGTTGAGGTCACAGTGAGGGAGGGGGATGAAAGAAAAGGGGGGCCCAGAGTGGCATTCCCTGGTAACCAGGGTCAGGTAAGCTGAGCCTGGACAGTCAAACAGGGCCCGGTGGCCGGCATACATCCCCTCGAGCGGTCATTCATTCGCTCACCGCCCGCTGACTCACTTGTTCAAATGACACATTGCGTCTCTTGGCCCCTCTTGAGACTAGGAAGACCTTGGCCTCAGAGGCCTGCTGAAGGCCTGGCTGGAGTCCAGAGCCTCAGCCTTCTTCATGCCCTTCACTGGGCCTGGAGCTGGACCTGCCCAGATGTGGAACCTCCCAGTTTGGAAGCAACTTCTTGTATGAGGCTCTCTGTGGACAGGGACAGCTGAGACACAGAGGAGGTGCCCAGAGACCAGGGGTTTGGAGTCTGCAGCTGCAGATGTACTTAGTGCATGGTATAGGACCAGGAGGGGCCTGCTGGCAGAACTGTGGCCACTAAACCAAAGGGAACCTCAGGCCAAGAAGGGGACACTGGCTTCTTATTGCAGGAAGCCAAGCGCAGGGACCCAGGCTGGCAGAAGGAGTGGCGCTTCCAAGCCACAGACCACCAATGTTTCCTGGACTCTGGCGCTCTTTATTCCTCTCTCCATGCCCTGCCGCCCCCTGCCCCTGCCCCCATTTGCTGCTGGTAAGTTCATTTTCCCAGTCTGGCTCCCGTGCAGAGAGGGCCTGGAGGCCGAGGTGGAAGGTAGCAGCGAGTTGGCCCGCGCTTGGCCCTCCTGCGGTTGCCGCTTCAGCACCAGACTGTCATACACCTGGTAGTTGGCATTGCCTCCCGGGTTCCGGCTGAGTGGCATGAAGGTGGGCGGGGGTGGAGGGTGCTCGGTAGCCTGGACGTCGGGCAGGAGGTGAGAGGGGCGGAGGAGCAGCGCTGAGCTGGGAGCCGGGGCCCGCTGGTCCGAGGCCTCGGCCAGTACCGTGAGGGAGGCGGAGGTGGCCACAGGGCGCCGCAAGGGCAGGATCTCAGCCCATTCGGCCGCCGGGTGCCGCACCTCGTGGGGATCGCGGGAGTAATCCAAGTGTCCCGTGGAGGGGTGCAGGCTGCAGTTGGACTCGCTGTGAGCACAGCTGGGGAGGCTACGTCTGTGGGCCGGTGGGGTGTTGCGCTACCAGGCTTCGGGCCGGTAGCCCGGAGGCACCAGAGCGGATGGAGGCTCAGAGCCCTCCAGACCCAGACTCCGCCGCGGGCCCAGTTGCCGTCCTTTCGGCCCGTGAGCCCCTCGACCTGCACCTGGCCGCCCCCACCGGCGCCCAGCCCCGGCGCCGCCACCTGTGTGCCGGTGTGTCCCTCCACAGCTCCCTCCGACAAAAGCCCCCCCACCACCACCCCGCCCCTCTGGCGTGTCAGCGCGGCCGGGTGCGGGAGCGGGATGGAGGGCAGGGGCCGCTTCCCCGGGCCTGCCGGCCACCAGGGGCGGGGTCCTGAGCTCGGCGGGGGGTGTGGGGCAGGGGTGGCCTTGCCGGGGCTGAGGGGCCGTGGCGACTCAATGGTGGCTCCCAGTGGCTTCGGGCCAGCTGCTGTCGGGCAGGAGGGCCGGCCCGGGCTGTGGCCGGGCTGCGCCTAGCGCCGCGTGGGCGGGCAGGGCCGATGCCCAAGGGACCGCGGGCCCCGGGCCCTGAAGCCTCCGGGGCCACGTCCCTGTGAGCGACGTGCGGGATCTTGGGCGGGGCGCCAAGCGCCGAAGGCTTTGCTGGGTCACGGCCGCCCTGGGCTGGGAGGTGGTCGCCAAACCCTCCGCCGCCGCCCGATACCCGAGACCTCCGTTCCCCCTGCCGGGGCGGGCGAGGGGGCCGTGCCGGGGCGGGCGGGCCGCCAGGCTGGCGTTAAGGCGCCAGCGCCTGCGAAACTGGGCCTCAAGAGGCAGCCAGCGGACCCCGCCCCCGTCTACGGCCATACCACCCTGAACGCGCCCGATCTCGTCTGATCTCGGAAGCTAAGCAGGGTCGGGCCTGGTTAGTACTTGGATGGGAGACCGCCTGGGAATACCGGGTGCTGTAGGCTTTTTGCCTCCCGCTCCGCCCGCCTTCTCCTTTACTCGCCCGCGGCGGGGGCCGCCGGCTCCGCCCCCGCCGGGCCCCGCTGCAGGCCCCACCTCCTCAGGCCCCTCCCACCACGGCGCGCGCCGGCGGGGGCGCTCCCCGCCGGCCCGGCCGGCCAGGCGGCCAGAAGGCGGCCCTGGAAGGCAGCCGCACCCCAGACGCTCCCGGGGCGGCTGGCCCGGACCCAGACTCCGCCGCGGGCCCAGTTGCCGTCCTTTCGGCCCGCGAGCCCCTCGACCTGCACCTGGCCGCCCCCACCGGCGCCCAGCCCCGGCGCCGACACCTGTGTGCCGGTGTGTCCCTCCACAGCTCCCTCCGACAAAAGCCCCCCCACCACCACCCCGCCCCTCTGGCGTGTCACCGCGGCCGGGTGCGGGAGCGGGATGGAGGGCAGGGGCCGCTTCCCCGGGCCTGCCGGCCACCAGGGGCGGGGTCCTGAGCTCGGCGGGGGGTGTGGGGCAGGGGTGGCCTTGCCGGGGCTGAGGGGCCGTGGCGACTCAATGGTGGCTCCCAGTGGCTTCGGGCCAGCTGCTGTCGGGCAGGAGGGCCGGCCCGGGCTGTGGCCGGGCTGCGCCTAGCGCCGCGTGGGCGGGCAGGGCCGATGCCCAAGGGACCGCGGGCCCCGGGCCCTGAAGCCTCCGGGGCCACGTCCCTGTGAGCGACGTGCGGGATCTTGGGCGGGGCGCCAAGCGCCGAAGGCTTTGCTGGGTCACGGCCGCCCTGGGCTGGGAGGTGGTCGCCAAACCCTCCGCCGCCGCCCGATACCCGAGACCTCCGTTCCCCCTGCCGGGGCGGGCGGGCCGCCAGGCTGGCGTTAGGGCGCCAGCGCCAGCGAAACTGGGCCTCTAGAGGCCGCCCGCGGCCCCCGCCCCCGTCTACGGCCATACCACCCTGAACGCGCCCGATCTCCTCTGATCTCGGAAGCTAAGCAGGGTCGGGCCTGGTTAGTACTTGGATGGGAGACCGCCTGGGAATACCGGGTGCTGTAGGCTTTTTGCCTCCCGCTCCGCCCGCCTTCTCCTTTACTCGCCCGCGGCGGGGGGGCCGCCGGCTCCGCCCCCGCCGAGCCCCGCTGCAGGCAGGAGTCAAGGTGGTTTGCCTGCCCGAGCAGGAAGCTTGGGCGATGGCAGAAGCGGGAAGAAACTCTTGAGCACAGGTTCTTGGGATCCACGGAGCAGCGCATGCACATGCGATGGCTGCCTACACAGCTGGCTTGCTTGTCTGTGGGGAAAGGCGAGATGGGTCAGGGCCTGGGTTCCTGAGGGGCTGAGAATCAAGGCAGGGATAGAAGAAAGGGGACAGGCCCACATCCCCTGAACCCACGCCGGCGCCCACTCACCTTTGTGGAAAATACGATTGAAAAGTGCCCGCAAGAATCTCTTCAGATGCCTCCAGAGTTGAGGGAAGAAGGGGAGGGGCGAGGCCGGGAGCAGGGTGAGCCCTGAAATCCAACCCTTGTCCGGTCACACCCCAGCAGCCCTCCCACCTCAGCCCCTTCAAGACCCCAGGGCTCCCCCAACCGCGCTGCACAGATCCTGCCCTGACCATAGTCACCACGTTGATCCCCACGTTGAGCAAGATGAAGCTGACCGGGATCAGAAGAATTGAGTATCCTTGCTCCTGGCATTTCCTGGGGATGGGGCCAGTGAACGGCTCGGCTCGGTAGTAGTGTCGCTCACCCATGGCCGTTGGTCCCAGGACTGCCTGGGCCCCCTGCCCTCCAGTTTTAACTGGGAGCCAGACTGGGTCATAATGGGGCAGGTGTTGAGGTCACAGTGAGGGAGGGGGATGAAAGAAAAGGGGGGCCCAGAGTGGCATTCCCTGGTAACCAGGGTCAGGTAAGCTGAGCCTGGACAGTCAAACAGGGCCCGGTGGCCGGCATACATCCCCTCGAGCGGTCATTCATTCGCTCACCGCCCGCTGACTCACTTGTTCAAATGACACATTGCGTCTCTTGGCCCCTCTTGAGACTAGGAAGACCTTGGCCTCAGAGGCCTGCTGAAGGCCTGGCTGGAGTCCAGAGCCTCAGCCTTCTTCATGCCCTTCACTGGGCCTGGAGCTGGACCTGCCCAGATGTGGAACCTCCCAGTTTGGAAGCAACTTCTTGTATGAGGCTCTCTGTGGACAGGGACAGCTGAGACACAGAGGAGGTGCCCAGAGACCAGGGGTTTGGAGTCTGCAGCTGCAGATGTACTTAGTGCATGGTATAGGACCAGGAGGGGCCTGCTGGCAGAACTGTGGCCACTAAACCAAAGGGAACCTCAGGCCAAGAAGGGGACACTGGCTTCTTATTGCAGGAAGCCAAGCGCAGGGACCCAGGCTGGCAGAAGGAGTGGCGCTTCCAAGCCACAGACCACCAATGTTTCCTGGACTCTGGCGCTCTTTATTCCTCTCTCCATGCCCTGCCGCCCCCTGCCCCTGCCCCCATTTGCTGCTGGTAAGTTCATTTTCCCAGTCTGGCTCCCGTGCAGAGAGGGCCTGGAGGCCGAGGTGGAAGGTAGCAGCGAGTTGGCCCGCGCTTGGCCCTCCTGCGGTTGCCGCTTCAGCACCAGACTGTCATACACCTGGTAGTTGGCATTGCCTCCCGGGTTCCGGCTGAGTGGCATGAAGGTGGGCGGGGGTGGAGGGTGCTCGGTAGCCTGGACGTCGGGCAGGAGGTGAGAGGGGCGGAGGAGCAGCGCTGAGCTGGGAGCCGGGGCCCGCTGGTCCGAGGCCTCGGCCAGTACCGTGAGGGAGGCGGAGGTGGCCACAGGGCGCCGCAAGGGCAGGATCTCAGCCCATTCGGCCGCCGGGTGCCGCACCTCGTGGGGATCGCGGGAGTAATCCAAGTGTCCCGTGGAGGGGTGCAGGCTGCAGTTGGACTCGCTGTGAGCACAGCTGGGGAGGCTACGTCTGTGGGCCGGTGGGGTGTTGCGCTACCAGGCTTCGGGCCGGTAGCCCGGAGGCACCAGAGCGGATGGAGGCTCAGAGCCCTCCAGACCCAGACTCCGCCGCGGGCCCAGTTGCCGTCCTTTCGGCCCGTGAGCCCCTCGACCTGCACCTGGCCGCCCCCACCGGCGCCCAGCCCCGGCGCCGCCACCTGTGTGCCGGTGTGTCCCTCCACAGCTCCCTCCGACAAAAGCCCCCCCACCACCACCCCGCCCCTCTGGCGTGTCAGCGCGGCCGGGTGCGGGAGCGGGATGGAGGGCAGGGGCCGCTTCCCCGGGCCTGCCGGCCACCAGGGGCGGGGTCCTGAGCTCGGCGGGGGGTGTGGGGCAGGGGTGGCCTTGCCGGGGCTGAGGGGCCGTGGCGACTCAATGGTGGCTCCCAGTGGCTTCGGGCCAGCTGCTGTCGGGCAGGAGGGCCGGCCCGGGCTGTGGCCGGGCTGCGCCTAGCGCCGCGTGGGCGGGCAGGGCCGATGCCCAAGGGACCGCGGGCCCCGGGCCCTGAAGCCTCCGGGGCCACGTCCCTGTGAGCGACGTGCGGGATCTTGGGCGGGGCGCCAAGCGCCGAAGGCTTTGCTGGGTCACGGCCGCCCTGGGCTGGGAGGTGGTCGCCAAACCCTCCGCCGCCGCCCGATACCCGAGACCTCCGTTCCCCCTGCCGGGGCGGGCGAGGGGGCCGTGCCGGGGCGGGCGGGCCGCCAGGCTGGCGTTAAGGCGCCAGCGCCTGCGAAACTGGGCCTCAAGAGGCAGCCAGCGGACCCCGCCCCCGTCTACGGCCATACCACCCTGAACGCGCCCGATCTCGTCTGATCTCGGAAGCTAAGCAGGGTCGGGCCTGGTTAGTACTTGGATGGGAGACCGCCTGGGAATACCGGGTGCTGTAGGCTTTTTGCCTCCCGCTCCGCCCGCCTTCTCCTTTACTCGCCCGCGGCGGGGGCCGCCGGCTCCGCCCCCGCCGGGCCCCGCTGCAGGCCCCACCTCCTCAGGCCCCTCCCACCACGGCGCGCGCCGGCGGGGGCGCTCCCCGCCGGCCCGGCCGGCCAGGCGGCCAGAAGGCGGCCCTGGAAGGCAGCCGCACCCCAGACGCTCCCGGGGCGGCTGGCCCGGACCCAGACTCCGCCGCGGGCCCAGTTGCCGTCCTTTCGGCCCGCGAGCCCCTCGACCTGCACCTGGCCGCCCCCACCGGCGCCCAGCCCCGGCGCCGACACCTGTGTGCCGGTGTGTCCCTCCACAGCTCCCTCCGACAAAAGCCCCCCCACCACCACCCCGCCCCTCTGGCGTGTCACCGCGGCCGGGTGCGGGAGCGGGATGGAGGGCAGGGGCCGCTTCCCCGGGCCTGCCGGCCACCAGGGGCGGGGTCCTGAGCTCGGCGGGGGGTGTGGGGCAGGGGTGGCCTTGCCGGGGCTGAGGGGCCGTGGCGACTCAATGGTGGCTCCCAGTGGCTTCGGGCCAGCTGCTGTCGGGCAGGAGGGCCGGCCCGGGCTGTGGCCGGGCTGCGCCTAGCGCCGCGTGGGCGGGCAGGGCCGATGCCCAAGGGACCGCGGGCCCCGGGCCCTGAAGCCTCCGGGGCCACGTCCCTGTGAGCGACGTGCGGGATCTTGGGCGGGGCGCCAAGCGCCGAAGGCTTTGCTGGGTCACGGCCGCCCTGGGCTGGGAGGTGGTCGCCAAACCCTCCGCCGCCGCCCGATACCCGAGACCTCCGTTCCCCCTGCCGGGGCGGGCGGGCCGCCAGGCTGGCGTTAGGGCGCCAGCGCCAGCGAAACTGGGCCTCTAGAGGCCGCCCGCGGCCCCCGCCCCCGTCTACGGCCATACCACCCTGAACGCGCCCGATCTCGTCTGATCTCGGAAGCTAAGCAGGGTCGGGCCTGGTTAGTACTTGGATGGGAGACCGCCTGGGAATACCGGGTGCTGTAGGCTTTTTGCCTCCCGCTCCGCCCGCCTTCTCCTTTACTCGCCCGCGGCGGGGGGGCCGCCGGCTCCGCCCCCGCCGAGCCCCGCTGCAGGCAGGAGTCAAGGTGGTTTGCCTGCCCGAGCAGGAAGCTTGGGCGATGGCAGAAGCGGGAAGAAACTCTTGAGCACAGGTTCTTGGGATCCACGGAGCAGCGCATGCACATGCGATGGCTGCCTACACAGCTGGCTTGCTTGTCTGTGGGGAAAGGCGAGATGGGTCAGGGCCTGGGTTCCTGAGGGGCTGAGAATCAAGGCAGGGATAGAAGAAAGGGGACAGGCCCACATCCCCTGAACCCACGCCGGCGCCCACTCACCTTTGTGGAAAATACGATTGAAAAGTGCCCGCAAGAATCTCTTCAGATGCCTCCAGAGTTGAGGGAAGAAGGGGAGGGGCGAGGCCGGGAGCAGGGTGAGCCCTGAAATCCAACCCTTGTCCGGTCACACCCCAGCAGCCCTCCCACCTCAGCCCCTTCAAGACCCCAGGGCTCCCCCAACCGCGCTGCACAGATCCTGCCCTGACCATAGTCACCACGTTGATCCCCACGTTGAGCAAGATGAAGCTGACCGGGATCAGAAGAATTGAGTATCCTTGCTCCTGGCATTTCCTGGGGATGGGGCCAGTGAACGGCTCGGCTCGGTAGTAGTGTCGCTCACCCATGGCCGTTGGTCCCAGGACTGCCTGGGCCCCCTGCCCTCCAGTTTTAACTGGGAGCCAGACTGGGTCATAATGGGGCAGGTGTTGAGGTCACAGTGAGGGAGGGGGATGAAAGAAAAGGGGGGCCCAGAGTGGCATTCCCTGGTAACCAGGGTCAGGTAAGCTGAGCCTGGACAGTCAAACAGGGCCCGGTGGCCGGCATACATCCCCTCGAGCGGTCATTCATTCGCTCACCGCCCGCTGACTCACTTGTTCAAATGACACATTGCGTCTCTTGGCCCCTCTTGAGACTAGGAAGACCTTGGCCTCAGAGGCCTGCTGAAGGCCTGGCTGGAGTCCAGAGCCTCAGCCTTCTTCATGCCCTTCACTGGGCCTGGAGCTGGACCTGCCCAGATGTGGAACCTCCCAGTTTGGAAGCAACTTCTTGTATGAGGCTCTCTGTGGACAGGGACAGCTGAGACACAGAGGAGGTGCCCAGAGACCAGGGGTTTGGAGTCTGCAGCTGCAGATGTACTTAGTGCATGGTATAGGACCAGGAGGGGCCTGCTGGCAGAACTGTGGCCACTAAACCAAAGGGAACCTCAGGCCAAGAAGGGGACACTGGCTTCTTATTGCAGGAAGCCAAGCGCAGGGACCCAGGCTGGCAGAAGGAGTGGCGCTTCCAAGCCACAGACCACCAATGTTTCCTGGACTCTGGCGCTCTTTATTCCTCTCTCCACGCCCTGCCGCCCCCTGCCCCTGCCCCCATTTGCTGCTGGTAAGTTCATTTTCCCAGTCTGGCTCCCGTGCAGAGAGGGCCTGGAGGCCGAGGTGGAAGGTAGCAGCGAGTTGGCCCGCGCTTGGCCCTCCTGCGGTTGCCGCTTCAGCACCAGACTGTCATACACCTGGTAGTTGGCATTGCCTCCCGGGTTCCGGCTGAGTGGCATGAAGGTGGGCGGGGGTGGAGGGTGCTCGGTAGCCTGGACGTCGGGCAGGAGGTGAGAGGGGCGGAGGAGCAGCGCTGAGCTGGGAGCCGGGGCCCGCTGGTCCGAGGCCTCGGCCAGTACCGTGAGGGAGGCGGAGGTGGCCACAGGGCGCCGCAAGGGCAGGATCTCAGCCCATTCGGCCGCCGGGTGCCGCACCTCGTGGGGCTCGCGGGAGTAATCCAAGTGTCCCGTGGAGGGGTGCAGGCTGCGGTTGGACTCGCTGTGAGCACAGCTGGGGAGGCTACGTCTGTGGGCCGGTGGGGTGTTGCGCAACCAGGCTTCGGGCCGGTAGCCCGGAGGCACCAGAGCGGATGGAGGCTCAGAGCCCTCCAGACCCAGACTCCGCCGCGGGCCCAGTTGCCGTCCTTTCGGCCCGTGAGCCCCTCGACCTGCACCTGGCCGCCCCCACCGGCGCCCAGCCCCGGCGCCGCCACCTGTGTGCCGGTGTGTCCCTCCACAGCTCCCTCCGACAAAAGCCCCCCCACCACCACCCCGCCCCTCTGGCGTGTCAGCGCGGCCGGGTGCGGGAGCGGGATGGAGGGCAGGGGCCGCTTCCCCGGGCCTGCCGGCCACCAGGGGCGGGGTCCTGAGCTCGGCGGGGGGTGTGGGGCAGGGGTGGCCTTGCCGGGGCTGAGGGGCCGTGGCGACTCAATGGTGGCTCCCAGTGGCTTCGGGCCAGCTGCTGTCGGGCAGGAGGGCCGGCCCGGGCTGCGGCCGGGCTGCGCCTAGCGCCGCGTGGGCGGGCAGGGCCGATGCCCAAGGGACCGCGGGCCCCGGGCCCTGAAGCCTCCGGGGCCACGTCCCTGTGAGCGACGTGCGGGATCTTGGGCGGGGCGCCAAGCGCCGAAGGGTTTGCTGGGTCACGGCCGCCCTGGGCTGGGAGGTGGTCGCCAAACCCTCCGCCGCCGCCCGATACCCGAGACCTCCGTTCCCCCTGCCGGGGCGGGCGGGCCGCCAGGCTGGCGTTAGGGCGCCAGCGCCAGCGAAACTGGGCCTCTAGAGGCCGCCCGCGGCCCCCGCCCCCGTCTACGGCCATACCACCCTGAACGCGCCCGATCTCGTCTGATCTCGGAAGCTAAGCAGGGTCGGGCCTGGTTAGTACTTGGATGGGAGACCGCCTGGGAATACCGGGTGCTGTAGGCTTTTTGCCTCCCGCTCCGCCCGCCTTCTCCTTTACTCGCCCGCGGCGGGGGGGCCGCCGGCTCCGCCCCCGCCGAGCCCCGCTGCAGGCAGGAGTCAAGGTGGTTTGCCTGCCCGAGCAGGAAGCTTGGGCGATGGCAGAAGCGGGAAGAAACTCTTGAGCACAGGTTCTTGGGATCCACGGAGCAGCGCATGCACATGCGATGGCTGCCTACACAGCTGGCTTGCTTGTCTGTGGGGAAAGGCGAGATGGGTCAGGGCCTGGGTTCCTGAGGGGCTGAGAATCAAGGCAGGGATAGAAGAAAGGGGACAGGCCCACATCCCCTGAACCCACGCCGGCGCCCACTCACCTTTGTGGAAAATACGATTGAAAAGTGCCCGCAAGAATCTCTTCAGATGCCTCCAGAGTTGAGGGAAGAAGGGGAGGGGCGAGGCCGGGAGCAGGGTGAGCCCTGAAATCCAACCCTTGTCCGGTCACACCCCAGCAGCCCTCCCACCTCAGCCCCTTCAAGACCCCAGGGCTCCCCCAACCGCGCTGCACAGATCCTGCCCTGACCATAGTCACCACGTTGATCCCCACGTTGAGCAAGATGAAGCTGACCGGGATCAGAAGAATTGAGTATCCTTGCTCCTGGCATTTCCTGGGGATGGGGCCAGTGAACGGCTCGGCTCGGTAGTAGTGTCGCTCACCCATGGCCGTTGGTCCCAGGACTGCCTGGGCCCCCTGCCCTCCAGTTTTAACTGGGAGCCAGACTGGGTCATAATGGGGCAGGTGTTGAGGTCACAGTGAGGGAGGGGGATGAAAGAAAAGGGGGGCCCAGAGTGGCATTCCCTGGTAACCAGGGTCAGGTAAGCTGAGCCTGGACAGTCAAACAGGGCCCGGTGGCCGGCATACATCCCCTCGAGCGGTCATTCATTCACTCACCGCCCGCTGACTCACTTGTTCAAATGACACATTGCGTCTCTTGGCCCCTCTTGAGACTAGGAAGACCTTGGCCTCAGAGGCCTGCTGAAGGCCTGGCTGGAGTCCAGAGCCTCAGCCTTCTTCATGCCCTTCACTGGGCCTGGAGCTGGACCTGCCCAGATGTGGAACCTCCCAGTTTGGAAGCAACTTCTTGTATGAGGCTCTCTGTGGACAGGGACAGCTGAGACACAGAGGAGGTGCCCAGAGACCAGGGGTTTGGAGTCTGCAGCTGCAGATGTACTTAGTGCATGGTATAGGACCAGGAGGGGCCTGCTGGCAGAACTGTGGCCACTAAACCAAAGGGAACCTCAGGCCAAGAAGGGGACACTGGCTTCTTATTGCAGGAAGCCAAGCGCAGGGACCCAGGCTGGCAGAAGGAGTGGCGCTTCCAAGCCACAGACCACCAATGTTTCCTGGACTCTGGCGCTCTTTATTCCTCTCTCCATGCCCTGCCGCCCCCTGCCCCTGCCCCCATTTGCTGCTGGTAAGTTCATTTTCCCAGTCTGGCTCCCGTGCAGAGAGGGCCTGGAGGCCGAGGTGGAAGGTAGCAGCGAGTTAGCCCGCGCTTGGCCCTCCTGCGGTTGCCGCTTCAGCACCAGACTGTCATACACCTGGTAGTTGGCATTGCCTCCCGGGTTCCGGCTGAGTGGCATGAAGGTGGGCGGGGGTGGAGGGTGCTCGGTAGCCTGGACGTCGGGCAGGAGGTGAGAGGGGCGGAGGAGCAGCGCTGAGCTGGGAGCCGGGGCCCGCTGGTCCGAGGCCTCGGCCAGTACCGTGAGGGAGGCGGAGGTGGCCACAGGGCGCCGCAAGGGCAGGATCTCAGCCCATTCGGCCGCCGGGTGCCGCACCTCGTGGGGATCGCGGGAGTAATCCAAGTGTCCCGTGGAGGGGTGCAGGCTGCGGTTGGACTCGCTGTGAGCACAGCTGGGGAGGCTACGTCTGTGGGCCGGTGGGGTGTTGCGCTACCAGGCTTCGGGCCGGTAGCCCGGAGGCACCAGAGCGGATGGAGGCTCAGAGCCCTCCAGACCCAGACTCCGCCGCGGGCCCAGTTGCCGTCCTTTCGGCCCGTGAGCCCCTCGACCTGCACCTGGCCGCCCCCACCGGCGCCCAGCCCCGGCGCCGCCACCTGTGTGCCGGTGTGTCCCTCCACAGCTCCCTCCGACAAAAGCCCCCCCACCACCACCCCGCCCCTCTGGCGTGTCAGCGCGGCCGGGTGCGGGAGCGGGATGGAGGGCAGGGGCCGCTTCCCCGGGCCTGCCGGCCACCAGGGGCGGGGTCCTGAGCTCGGCGGGGTGTGTGGGGCAGGGGTGGCCTTGCCGGGGCTGAGGGGCCGTGGCGACTCAATGGTGGCTCCCAGTGGCTTCGGGCCAGCTGCTGTCGGGCAGGAGGGCCGGCCCGGGCTGCGGCCGGGCTGCGCCTAGCGCCGCGTGGGCGGGCAGGGCCGATGCCCAAGGGACCGCGGGCCCCGGGCCCTGAAGCCTCCGGGGCCACGTCCCTGTGAGCGACGTGCGGGATCTTGGGCGGGGCGCCAAGCGCCGAAGGCTTTGCTGGGTCACGGCCGCCCTGGGCTGGGAGGTGGTCGCCAAACCCTCCGCCGCCGCCCGATACCCGAGACCTCCGTTCCCCCTGCCGGGGCGGGCGAGGGGGCCGTGCCGGGGCGGGCGGGCCGCCAGGCTGGCGTTAAGGCGCCAGCGCCTGCGAAACTGGGCCTCAAGAGGCAGCCAGCGGACCCCGCCCCCGTCTACGGCCATACCACCCTGAACGCGCCCGATCTCGTCTGATCTCGGAAGCTAAGCAGGGTCGGGCCTGGTTAGTACTTGGATGGGAGACCGCCTGGGAATACCGGGTGCTGTAGGCTTTTTGCCTCCCGCTCCGCCCGCCTTCTCCTTTACTCGCCCGCGGCGGGGGCCGCCGGCTCCGCCCCCGCCGGGCCCCGCTGCAGGCCCCACCTCCTCAGGCCCCTCCCACCACGGCGCGCGCCGGCGGGGGCGCTCCCCGCCGGCCCGTCCGGCCAGGCGGCCAGAAGGCGGCCCTGGAAGGCAGCCGCACCCCAGACGCTCCCGGGGCGGCTGGCCCGGACCCAGACTCCGCCGCGGGCCCAGTTGCCGTCCTTTCGGCCCGCGAGCCCCTCGACCTGCACCTGGCCGCCCCCACCGGCGCCCAGCCCCGGCGCCGACACCTGTGTGCCGGTGTGTCCCTCCACAGCTCCCTCCGACAAAAGCCCCCCCACCACCACCCCGCCCCTCTGGCGTGTCACCGCGGCCGGGTGCGGGAGCGGGATGGAGGGCAGGGGCCGCTTCCCCGGGCCTGCCGGCCACCAGGGGCGGGGTCCTGAGCTCGGCGGGGGGTGTGGGGCAGGGGTGGCCTTGCCGGGGCTGAGGGGCCGTGGCGACTCAATGGTGGCTCCCAGTGGCTTCGGGCCAGCTGCTGTCGGGCAGGAGGGCCGGCCCGGGCTGTGGCCGGGCTGCGCCTAGCGCCGCGTGGGCGGGCAGGGCCGATGCCCAAGGGACCGCGGGCCCCGGGCCCTGAAGCCTCCGGGGCCACGTCCCTGTGAGCGACGTGCGGGATCTTGGGCGGGGCGCCAAGCGCCGAAGGCTTTGCTGGGTCACGGCCGCCCTGGGCTGGGAGGTGGTCGCCAAACCCTCCGCCGCCGCCCGATACCCGAGACCTCCGTTCCCCCTGCCGGGGCGGGCGGGCCGCCAGGCTGGCGTTAGGGCGCCAGCGCCAGCGAAACTGGGCCTCTAGAGGCCGCCCGCGGCCCCCGCCCCCGTCTACGGCCATACCACCCTGAACGCGCCCGATCTCGTCTGATCTCGGAAGCTAAGCAGGGTCGGGCCTGGTTAGTACTTGGATGGGAGACCGCCTGGGAATACCGGGTGCTGTAGGCTTTTTGCTTCCCGCTCCGCCCGCCTTCTCCTTTACTCGCCCGCGGCGGGGGGGCCGCCGGCTCCGCCCCCGCCGAGCCCCGCTGCAGGCAGGAGTCAAGGTGGTTTGCCTGCCCGAGCAGGAAGCTTGGGCGATGGCAGAAGCGGGAAGAAACTCTTGAGCACAGGTTCTTGGGATCCACGGAGCAGCGCATGCACATGCGATGGCTGCCTACACAGCTGGCTTGCTTGTCTGTGGGGAAAGGCGAGATGGGTCAGGGCCTGGGTTCCTGAGGGGCTGAGAATCAAGGCAGGGATAGAAGAAAGGGGACAGGCCCACATCCCCTGAACCCACGCCGGCGCCCACTCACCTTTGTGGAAAATACGATTGAAAAGTGCCCGCAAGAATCTCTTCAGATGCCTCCAGAGTTGAGGGAAGAAGGGGAGGGGCGAGGCCGGGAGCAGGGTGAGCCCTGAAATCCAACCCTTGTCCGGTCACACCCCAGCAGCCCTCCCACCTCAGCCCCTTCAAGACCCCAGGGCTCCCCCAACCGCGCTGCACAGATCCTGCCCTGACCATAGTCACCACGTTGATCCCCACGTTGAGCAAGATGAAGCTGACCGGGATCAGAAGAATTGAGTATCCTTGCTCCTGGCATTTCCTGGGGATGGGGCCAGTGAACGGCTCGGCTCGGTAGTAGTGTCGCTCACCCATGGCCGTTGGTCCCAGGACTGCCTGGGCCCCCTGCCCTCCAGTTTTAACTGGGAGCCAGACTGGGTCATAATGGGGCAGGTGTTGAGGTCACAGTGAGGGAGGGGGATGAAAGAAAAGGGGGGCCCAGAGTGGCATTCCCTGGTAACCAGGGTCAGGTAAGCTGAGCCTGGACAGTCAAACAGGGCCCGGTGGCCGGCATACATCCCCTCGAGCGGTCATTCATTCGCTCACCGCCCGCTGACTCACTTGTTCAAATGACACATTGCGTCTCTTGGCCCCTCTTGAGACTAGGAAGACCTTGGCCTCAGAGGCCTGCTGAAGGCCTGGCTGGAGTCCAGAGCCTCAGCCTTCTTCATGCCCTTCACTGGGCCTGGAGCTGGACCTGCCCAGATGTGGAACCTCCCAGTTTGGAAGCAACTTCTTGTATGAGGCTCTCTGTGGACAGGGACAGCTGAGACACAGAGGAGGTGCCCAGAGACCAGGGGTTTGGAGTCTGCAGCTGCAGATGTACTTAGTGCATGGTATAGGACCAGGAGGGGCCTGCTGGCAGAACTGTGGCCACTAAACCAAAGGGAACCTCAGGCCAAGAAGGGGACACTGGCTTCTTATTGCAGGAAGCCAAGCGCAGGGACCCAGGCTGGCAGAAGGAGTGGCGCTTCCAAGCCACAGACCACCAATGTTTCCTGGACTCTGGCGCTCTTTATTCCTCTCTCCATGCCCTGCCGCCCCCTGCCCCTGCCCCCATTTGCTGCTGGTAAGTTCATTTTCCCAGTCTGGCTCCCGTGCAGAGAGGGCCTGGAGGCCGAGGTGGAAGGTAGCAGCGAGTTGGCCCGCGCTTGGCCCTCCTGCGGTTGCCGCTTCAGCACCAGACTGTCATACACCTGGTAGTTGGCATTGCCTCCCGGGTTCCGGCTGAGTGGCATGAAGGTGGGCGGGGGTGGAGGGTGCTCGGTAGCCTGGACGTCGGGCAGGAGGTGAGAGGGGCGGAGGAGCAGCGCTGAGCTGGGAGCCGGGGCCCGCTGGTCCGAGGCCTCGGCCAGTACCGTGAGGGAGGCGGAGGTGGCCACAGGGCGCCGCAAGGGCAGGATCTCAGCCCATTCGGCCGCCGGGTGCCGCACCTCGTGGGGCTCGCGGGAGTAATCCAAGTGTCCCGTGGAGGGGTGCAGGCTGCGGTTGGACTCGCTGTGAGCACAGCTGGGGAGGCTACGTCTGTGGGCCGGTGGGGTGTTGCGCTACCAGGCTTCGGGCCGGTAGCCCGGAGGCACCAGAGCGGATGGAGGCTCAGAGCCCTCCAGACCCAGACTCCGCCGCGGGCCCAGTTGCCGTCCTTTCGGCCCGTGCGCCCCTCGACCTGCACCTGGCCGCCCCCACCGGCGCCCAGCCCCGGCGCCGACACCTGTGTGCCGGTGTGTCCCTCCACAGCTCCCTCCGACAAAAGCCCCCCCACCACCACCCCGCCCCTCTGGCGTGTCACCGCGGCCGGGTGCGGGAGCGGGATGGAGGGCAGGGGCCGCTTCCCCGGGCCTGCCGGCCACCAGGGGCGGGGTCCTGAGCTCGGCGGGGGGTGTGGGGCAGGGGTGTCCTTGCCGGGGCTGAGGGGCCGTGGCGACTCAATGGTGGCTCCCAGTGGCTTCGGGCCAGCTGCTGTCGGGTAGGAGGGCCGGCCCGGGCTGCGCCTAGCGCCGCGTGGGCGGGCAGGGCCGATGCCCAAGGGACCGCGGGCCCCGGGCCCTGAAGCCTCCGGGGCCACGTCCCTGTGAGCGACGTGCGGGATCTTGGGCGGGGCGCCAAGCGCCGAAGGGTTTGCTGGGTCACGGCCGCCCTGGGCTGGGAGGTGGTCGCCAAACCCTCCGCCGCCGCCCGATACCCGAGACCTCCGTTCCCCCTGCCGGGGCGGGCGAGGGGGCCGTGCCGGGGCGGGCGGGCCGCCAGGCTGGCGTTAAGGCGCCAGCGCCTGCGAAACTGGGCCTCAAGAGGCAGCCAGCGGACCCCGCCCCCGTCTACGGCCATACCACCCTGAACGCGCCCGATCTCGTCTGATCTCGGAAGCTAAGCAGGGTCGGGCCTGGTTAGTACTTGGATGGGAGACCGCCTGGGAATACCGGGTGCTGTAGGCTTTTTGCCTCCCGCTCCACCCGCCTTCTCCTTTACTCGCCCGCGGCGGGGGCCGCCGGCTCCGCCCCCGCCGGGCCCCGCTGCAGGCCCCACCTCCTCAGGCCCCTCCCACCACGGCGCGCGCCGGCGGGGGCGCTCCCCGCCGGCCCGGCCGGCCAGGCGGCCAGAAGGCGGCCCTGGAAGGCAGCCGCACCCCAGACGCTCCCGGGGCGGCTGGCCCGGACCCAGACTCCGCCGCGGGCCCAGTTGCCGTCCTTTCGGCCCGCGAGCCCCTCGACCTGCACCTGGCCGCCCCCACCGGCGCCCAGCCCCGGCGCCGACACCTGTGTGCCGGTGTGTCCCTCCACAGCTCCCTCCGACAAAAGCCCCCCCACCACCACCCCGCCCCTCTGGCGTGTCACCGCGGCCGGGTGCGGGAGCGGGATGGAGGGCAGGGGCCGCTTCCCCGGGCCTGCCGGCCACCAGGGGCGGGGTCCTGAGCTCGGCGGGGGGTGTGGGGCAGGGGTGGCCTTGCCGGGGCTGAGGGGCCGTGGCGACTCAATGGTGGCTCCCAGTGGCTTCGGGCCAGCTGCTGTCGGGCAGGAGGGCCGGCCCGGGCTGTGGCCGGGCTGCGCCTAGCGCCGCGTGGGCGGGCAGGGCCGATGCCCAAGGGACCGCGGGCCCCGGGCCCTGAAGCCTCCGGGGCCACGTCCCTGTGAGCGACGTGCGGGATCTTGGGCGGGGCGCCAAGCGCCGAAGGCTTTGCTGGGTCACGGCCGCCCTGGGCTGGGAGGTGGTCGCCAAACCCTCCGCCGCCGCCCGATACCCGTGACCTCCGTTCCCCCTGCCGGGGCGGGCGGGCCGCCAGGCTGGCGTTAGGGCGCCAGCGCCAGCGAAACTGGGCCTCTAGAGGCCGCCCGCGGCCCCCGCCCCCGTCTACGGCCATACCACCCTGAACGCGCCCGATCTCGTCTGATCTCGGAAGCTAAGCAGGGTCGGGCCTGGTTAGTACTTGGATGGGAGACCGCCTGGGAATACCGGGTGCTGTAGGCTTTTTGCTTCCCGCTCCGCCCGCCTTCTCCTTTACTCGCCCGCGGCGGGGGGGCCGCCGGCTCCGCCCCCGCCGAGCCCCGCTGCAGGCAGGAGTCAAGGTGGTTTGCCTGCCCGAGCAGGAAGCTTGGGCGATGGCAGAAGCGGGAAGAAACTCTTGAGCACAGGTTCTTGGGATCCACGGAGCAGCGCATGCACATGCGATGGCTGCCTACACAGCTGGCTTGCTTGTCTGTGGGGAAAGGCGAGATGGGTCAGGGCCTGGGTTCCTGAGGGGCTGAGAATCAAGGCAGGGATAGAAGAAAGGGGACAGGCCCACATCCCCTGAACCCACGCCGGCGCCCACTCACCTTTGTGGAAAATACGATTGAAAAGTGCCCGCAAGAATCTCTTCAGATGCCTCCAGAGTTGAGGGAAGAAGGGGAGGGGCGAGGCCGGGAGCAGGGTGAGCCCTGAAATCCAACCCTTGTCCGGTCACACCCCAGCAGCCCTCCCACCTCAGCCCCTTCAAGACCCCAGGGCTCCCCCAACCGCGCTGCACAGATCCTGCCCTGACCATAGTCACCACGTTGATCCCCACGTTGAGCAAGATGAAGCTGACCGGGATCAGAAGAATTGAGTATCCTTGCTCCTGGCATTTCCTGGGGATGGGGCCAGTGAACGGCTCGGCTCGGTAGTAGTGTCGCTCACCCATGGCCGTTGGTCCCAGGACTGCCTGGGCCCCCTGCCCTCCAGTTTTAACTGGGAGCCAGACTGGGTCATAATGGGGCAGGTGTTGAGGTCACAGTGAGGGAGGGGGATGAAAGAAAAGGGGGGCCCAGAGTGGCATTCCCTGGTAACCAGGGTCAGGTAAGCTGAGCCTGGACAGTCAAACAGGGCCCGGTGGCCGGCATACATCCCCTCGAGCGGTCATTCATTCGCTCACCGCCCGCTGACTCACTTGTTCAAATGACACATTGCGTCTCTTGGCCCCTCTTGAGACTAGGAAGACCTTGGCCTCAGAGGCCTGCTGAAGGCCTGGCTGGAGTCCAGAGCCTCAGCCTTCTTCATGCCCTTCACTGGGCCTGGAGCTGGACCTGCCCAGATGTGGAACCTCCCAGTTTGGAAGCAACTTCTTGTATGAGGCTCTCTGTGGACAGGGACAGCTGAGACACAGAGGAGGTGCCCAGAGACCAGGGGTTTGGAGTCTGCAGCTGCAGATGTACTTAGTGCATGGTATAGGACCAGGAGGGGCCTGCTGGCAGAACTGTGGCCACTAAACCAAAGGGAACCTCAGGCCAAGAAGGGGACACTGGCTTCTTATTGCAGGAAGCCAAGCGCAGGGACCCAGGCTGGCAGAAGGAGTGGCGCTTCCAAGCCACAGACCACCAATGTTTCCTGGACTCTGGCGCTCTTTATTCCTCTCTCCATGCCCTGCCGCCCCCTGCCCCTGCCCCCATTTGCTGCTGGTAAGTTCATTTTCCCAGTCTGGCTCCCGTGCAGAGAGGGCCTGGAGGCCGAGGTGGAAGGTAGCAGCGAGTTGGCCCGCGCTTGGCCCTCCTGCGGTTGCCGCTTCAGCACCAGACTGTCATACACCTGGTAGTTGGCATTGCCTCCCGGGTTCCGGCTGAGTGGCATGAAGGTGGGCGGGGGTGGAGGGTGCTCGGTAGCCTGGACGTCGGGCAGGAGGTGAGAGGGGCGGAGGAGCAGCGCTGAGCTGGGAGCCGGGGCCCGCTGGTCCGAGGCCTCGGCCAGTACCGTGAGGGAGGCGGAGGTGGCCACAGGGCGCCGCAAGGGCAGGATCTCAGCCCATTCGGCCGCCGGGTGCCGCACCTCGTGGGGCTCGCGGGAGTAATCCAAGTGTCCCGTGGAGGGGTGCAGGCTGCGGTTGGACTCGCTGTGAGCACAGCTGGGGAGGCTACGTCTGTGGGCCGGTGGGGTGTTGCGCTACCAGGCTTCGGGCCGGTAGCCCGGAGGCACCAGAGCGGATGGAGGCTCAGAGCCCTCCAGACCCAGACTCCGCCGCGGGCCCAGTTGCCGTCCTTTCGGCCCGTGAGCCCCTCGACCTGCACCTGGCCGCCCCCACCGGCGCCCAGCCCTGGCGCCGCCACCTGTGTGCCGGTGTGTCCCTCCACAGCTCCCTCCGACAAAAGCCCCCCCACCACCACCCCGCCCCTCTGGCGTGTCACCGCGGCCGGGTGCGGGAGCGGGATGGAGGGCAGGGGCCGCTTCCCCGGGCCTGCCGGCCACCAGGGGCGGGGTCCTGAGCTCGGCGGGGGGTGTGGGGCAGGGGTGGCCTTGCCGGGGCTGAGGGGCCGTGGCGACTCAATGGTGGCTCCCAGTGGCTTCGGGCCAGCTGCTGTCGGGCAGGAGGGCCGGCCCGGGCTGCGGCCGGGCTGCGCCTAGCGCCGCGTGGGCGGGCAGGGCCGATGCCCAAGGGACCGCGGGCCCCGGGCCCTGAAGCCTCCGGGGCCACGTCCCTGTGAGCGACGTGCGGGATCTTGGGCGGGGCGCCAAGCGCCGAAGGGTTTGCTGGGTCACGGCCGCCCTGGGCTGGGAGGTGGTCGCCAAACCCTCCGCCGCCGCCCGATACCCGAGACCTCCGTTCCCCCTGCCGGGGCGGGCGGGCCGCCAGGCTGGCGTTAGGGCGCCAGCGCCAGCGAAACTGGGCCTCTAGAGGCCGCCCGCGGCCCCCGCCCCCGTCTACGGCCATACCACCCTGAACGCGCCCGATCTCGTCTGATCTCGGAAGCTAAGCAGGGTCGGGCCTGGTTAGTACTTGGATGGGAGACCGCCTGGGAATACCGGGTGCTGTAGGCTTTTTGCCTCCCGCTCCGCCCGCCTTCTCCTTTACTCGCCCGCGGCGGGGGGGCCGCCGGCTCCGCCCCCGCCGAGCCCCGCTGCAGGCAGGAGTCAAGGTGGTTTGCCTGCCCGAGCAGGAAGCTTGGGCGATGGCAGAAGCGGGAAGAAACTCTTGAGCACAGGTTCTTGGGATCCACGGAGCAGCGCATGCACATGCGATGGCTGCCTACACAGCTGGCTTGCTTGTCTGTGGGGAAAGGCGAGATGGGTCAGGGCCTGGGTTCCTGAGGGGCTGAGAATCAAGGCAGGGATAGAAGAAAGGGGACAGGCCCACATCCCCTGAACCCACGCTGGCGCCCACTCACCTTTGTGGAAAATACGATTGAAAAGTGCCCGCAAGAATCTCTTCAGATGCCTCCAGAGTTGAGGGAAGAAGGGGAGGGGCGAGGCCGGGAGCAGGGTGAGCCCTGAAATCCAACCCTTGTCCGGTCACACCCCAGCAGCCCTCCCACCTCAGCCCCTTCAAGACCCCAGGGCTCCCCCAACCGCGCTGCACAGATCCTGCCCTGACCATAGTCACCACGTTGATCCCCACGTTGAGCAAGATGAAGCTGACCGGGATCAGAAGAATTGAGTATCCTTGCTCCTGGCATTTCCTGGGGATGGGGCCAGTGAACGGCTCGGCTCGGTAGTAGTGTCGCTCACCCATGGCCGTTGGTCCCAGGACTGCCTGGGCCCCCTGCCCTCCAGTTTTAACTGGGAGCCAGACTGGGTCATAATGGGGCAGGTGTTGAGGTCACAGTGAGGGAGGGGGATGAAAGAAAAGGGGGGCCCAGAGTGGCATTCCCTGGTAACCAGGGTCAGGTAAGCTGAGCCTGGACAGTCAAACAGGGCCCGGTGGCCGGCATACATCCCCTCGAGCGGTCATTCATTCGCTCACCGCCCGCTGACTCACTTGTTCAAATGACACATTGCGTCTCTTGGCCCCTCTTGAGACTAGGAAGACCTTGGCCTCAGAGGCCTGCTGAAGGCCTGGCTGGAGTCCAGAGCCTCAGCCTTCTTCATGCCCTTCACTGGGCCTGGAGCTGGACCTGCCCAGATGTGGAACCTCCCAGTTTGGAAGCAACTTCTTGTATGAGGCTCTCTGTGGACAGGGACAGCTGAGACACAGAGGAGGTGCCCAGAGACCAGGGGTTTGGAGTCTGCAGCTGCAGATGTACTTAGTGCATGGTATAGGACCAGGAGGGGCCTGCTGGCAGAACTGTGGCCACTAAACCAAAGGGAACCTCAGGCCAAGAAGGGGACACTGGCTTCTTATTGCAGGAAGCCAAGCGCAGGGACCCAGGCTGGCAGAAGGAGTGGCGCTTCCAAGCCACAGACCACCAATGTTTCCTGGACTCTGGCGCTCTTTATTCCTCTCTCCATGCCCTGCCGCCCCCTGCCCCTGCCCCCATTTGCTGCTGGTAAGTTCATTTTCCCAGTCTGGCTCCCGTGCAGAGAGGGCCTGGAGGCCGAGGTGGAAGGTAGCAGCGAGTTGGCCCGCGCTTGGCCCTCCTGCGGTTGCCGCTTCAGCACCAGACTGTCATACACCTGGTAGTTGGCATTGCCTCCCGGGTTCCGGCTGAGTGGCATGAAGGTGGGCGGGGGTGGAGGGTGCTCGGTAGCCTGGACGTCGGGCAGGAGGTGAGAGGGGCGGAGGAGCAGTGCTGAGCTGGGAGCCGGGGCCCGCTGGTCCGAGGCCTCGGCCAGTACCGTGAGGGAGGCGGAGGTGGCCACAGGGCGCCGCAAGGGCAGGATCTCAGCCCATTCGGCCGCCGGGTGCCGCACCTCGTGGGGCTCGCGGGAGTAATCCAAGTGTCCCGTGGAGGGGTGCAGGCTGCGGTTGGACTCGCTGTGAGCACAGCTGGGGAGGCTACGTCTGTGGGCCGGTGGGGTGTTGCGCTACCAGGCTTCGGGCCGGTAGCCCGGAGGCACCAGAGCGGATGGAGGCTCAGAGCCCTCCAGACCCAGACTCCGCCGCGGGCCCAGTTGCCGTCCTTTCGGCCCGTGAGCCCCTCGACCTGCACCTGGCCGCCCCCACCGGCGCCCAGCCCCGGCGCCGCCACCTGTGTGCCGGTGTGTCCCTCCACAGCTCCCTCCGACAAAAGCCCCCCCACCACCACCCCGCCCCTCTGGCGTGTCACCGCGGCCGGGTGCGGGAGCGGGATGGAGGGCAGGGGCCGCTTCCCCGGGCCTGCCGGCCACCAGGGGCGGGGTCCTGAGCTCGGCGGGGTGTGTGGGGCAGGGGTGGCCTTGCCGGGGCTGAGGGGCCGTGGCGACTCAATGGTGGCTCCCAGTGGCTTCGGGCCAGCTGCTGTCGGGCAGGAGGGCCAGCCCGGGCTGTGGTCGGGCTGCGCCTAGCGCCGCGTGGGCGGGCAGGGCCGATGCCCAAGGGACCGCGGGCCCCGGGCCCTAAAGCCTCCGGGGCCACGTCCCTGTGAGCGACTTGCGGGATCTTGGGCGGGGCGCCAAGCGCCGAAGGCTTTGCTGGGTCACGGCCGCCCTGGGCTGGGAGGTGGTCGCCAAACCCTCCGCCGCCGCCCGATACCCGAGACCTCCGTTCCCCCTGCCGGGGCGGGCGGGCCGCCAGGCTGGCGTTAGGGCGCCAGCGCCAGCGAAACTGGGCCTCAAGAGGCAGCCAGCGGACCCCGCCCCCGTCTACGGCCATACCACCCTGAACGCGCCCGATCTCGTCTGATCTCGGAAGCTAAGCAGGGTCGGGCCTGGTTAGTACTTGGATGGGAGACCGCCTGGGAATACCGGGTGCTGTAGGCTTTTTGCCTCCCGCTCCGCCCGCCTTCTCCTTTACTCGCCCGCGGCGGGGGCCGCCGGCTCCGCCCCCGCCGGGCCCCGCTGCAGGCCCCACCTCCTCAGGCCCCTCCCACCACGGCGCGCGCCGGCGGGGGCGCTCCCCGCCGGCCCGGCCGGCCAGGCGGCCAGAAGGCGGCCCTGGAAGGCAGCCGCACCCCAGACGCTCCCGGGGCGGCTGGCCCGGACCCACACTCCGCCGCGGGCCCAGTTGCCGTCCTTTCGGCCCGCGAGCCCCTCGACCTGCACCTGGCCGCCCCCACCGGCGCCCAGCCCCGGCGCCGACACCTGTGTGCCGGTGTGTCCCTCCACAGCTCCCTCCGACAAAAGCCCCCCCACCACCACCCCGCCCCTCTGGCGTGTCACCGCGGCCGGGTGCGGGAGCGGGATGGAGGGCAGGGGCCGCTTCCCCGGGCCTGCCGGCCACCAGGGGCGGGGTCCTGAGCTCGGCGGGGGGTGTGGGGCAGGGGTGGCCTTGCCGGGGCTGAGGGGCCGTGGCGACTCAATGGTGGCTCCCAGTGGCTTCGGGCCAGCTGCTGTCGGGCAGGAGGGCCGGCCCGGGCTGTGGCCGGGCTGCGCCTAGCGCCGCGTGGGCGGGCAGGGCCGATGCCCAAGGGACCGCGGGCCCCGGGCCCTGAAGCCTCCGGGGCCACGTCCCTGTGAGCGACGTGCGGGATCTTGGGCGGGGCGCCAAGCGCCGAAGGCTTTGCTGGGTCACGGCCGCCCTGGGCTGGGAGGTGGTCGCCAAACCCTCCGCCGCCGCCCGATACCCGAGACCTCCGTTCCCCCTGCCGGGGCGGGCGGGCCGCCAGGCTGGCGTTAGGGCGCCAGCGCCAGCGAAACTGGGCCTCTAGAGGCCGCCCGCGGCCCCCGCCCCCGTCTACGGCCATACCACCCTGAACGCGCCCGATCTCGTCTGATCTCGGAAGCTAAGCAGGGTCGGGCCTGGTTAGTACTTGGATGGGAGACCGCCTGGGAATACCGGGTGCTGTAGGCTTTTTGCTTCCCGCTCCGCCCGCCTTCTCCTTTACTCGCCCGCGGCGGGGGGGCCGCCGGCTCCGCCCCCGCCGAGCCCCGCTGCAGGCAGGAGTCAAGGTGGTTTGCCTGCCCGAGCAGGAAGCTTGGGCGATGGCAGAAGCGGGAAGAAACTCTTGAGCACAGGTTCTTGGGATCCACGGAGCAGCGCATGCACATGCGATGGCTGCCTACACAGCTGGCTTGCTTGTCTGTGGGGAAAGGCGAGATGGGTCAGGGCCTGGGTTCCTGAGGGGCTGAGAATCAAGGCAGGGATAGAAGAAAGGGGACAGGCCCACATCCCCTGAACCCACGCCGGCGCCCACTCACCTTTGTGGAAAATACGATTGAAAAGTGCCCGCAAGAATCTCTTCAGATGCCTCCAGAGTTGAGGGAAGAAGGGGAGGGGCGAGGCCGGGAGCAGGGTGAGCCCTGAAATCCAACCCTTGTCCGGTCACACCCCAGCAGCCCTCCCACCTCAGCCCCTTCAAGACCCCAGGGCTCCCCCAACCGCGCTGCACAGATCCTGCCCTGACCATAGTCACCACGTTGATCCCCACGTTGAGCAAGATGAAGCTGACCGGGATCAGAAGAATTGAGTATCCTTGCTCCTGGCATTTCCTGGGGATGGGGCCAGTGAACGGCTCGGCTCGGTAGTAGTGTCGCTCACCCATGGCCGTTGGTCCCAGGACTGCCTGGGCCCCCTGCCCTCCAGTTTTAACTGGGAGCCAGACTGGGTCATAATGGGGCAGGTGTTGAGGTCACAGTGAGGGAGGGGGATGAAAGAAAAGGGGGGCCCAGAGTGGCATTCCCTGGTAACCAGGGTCAGGTAAGCTGAGCCTGGACAGTCAAACAGGGCCCGGTGGCCGGCATACATCCCCTCGAGCGGTCATTCATTCGCTCACCGCCCGCTGACTCACTTGTTCAAATGACACATTGCGTCTCTTGGCCCCTCTTGAGACTAGGAAGACCTTGGCCTCAGAGGCCTGCTGAAGGCCTGGCTGGAGTCCAGAGCCTCAGCCTTCTTCATGCCCTTCACTGGGCCTGGAGCTGGACCTGCCCAGATGTGGAACCTCCCAGTTTGGAAGCAACTTCTTGTATGAGGCTCTCTGTGGACAGGGACAGCTGAGACACAGAGGAGGTGCCCAGAGACCAGGGGTTTGGAGTCTGCAGCTGCAGATGTACTTAGTGCATGGTATAGGACCAGGAGGGGCCTGCTGGCAGAACTGTGGCCACTAAACCAAAGGGAACCTCAGGCCAAGAAGGGGACACTGGCTTCTTATTGCAGGAAGCCAAGCGCAGGGACCCAGGCTGGCAGAAGGAGTGGCGCTTCCAAGCCACAGACCACCAATGTTTCCTGGACTCTGGCGCTCTTTATTCCTCTCTCCATGCCCTGCCGCCCCCTGCCCCTGCCCCCATTTGCTGCTGGTAAGTTCATTTTCCCAGTCTGGCTCCCGTGCAGAGAGGGCCTGGAGGCCGAGGTGGAAGGTAGCAGCGAGTTGGCCCGCGCTTGGCCCTCCTGCGGTTGCCGCTTCAGCACCAGACTGTCATACACCTGGTAGTTGGCATTGCCTCCCGGGTTCCGGCTGAGTGGCATGAAGGTGGGCGGGGGTGGAGGGTGCTCGGTAGCCTGGACGTCGGGCAGGAGGTGAGAGGGGCGGAGGAGCAGCGCTGAGCTGGGAGCCGGGGCCCGCTGGTCCGAGGCCTCGGCCAGTACCGTGAGGGAGGCGGAGGTGGCCACAGGGCGCCGCAAGGGCAGGATCTCAGCCCATTCGGCCGCCGGGTGCCGCACCTCGTGGGGCTCGCGGGAGTAATCCAAGTGTCCCGTGGATGGGTGCAGGCTGCGGTTGGACTCGCTGTGAGCACAGCTGGGGAGGCTACGTCTGTGGGCCGGTGGGGTGTTGCGCTACCAGGCTTCGGGCCGGTAGCCCGGAGGCACCAGAGCGGATGGAGGCTCAGAGCCCTCCAGACCCAGACTCCGCCGCGGGCCCAGTTGCCGTCCTTTCGGCCCGTGAGCCCCTCGACCTGCACCTGGCCGCCCCCACCGGCGCCCAGCCCCGGCGCCGCCACCTGTGTGCCGGTGTGTCCCTCCACAGCTCCCTCCGACAAAAGCCCCCCCACCACCACCCCGCCCCTCTGGCGTGTCACCGCGGCCGGGTGCGGGAGCGGGATGGAGGGCAGGGGCCGCTTCCCCGGGCCTGCCGGCCACCAGGGGCGGGGTCCTGAGCTCGGCGGGGGGTGTGGGGCAGGGGTGTCCTTGCCGGGGCTGAGGGGCCGTGGCGACTCAATGGTGGCTCCCAGTGGCTTCGGGCCAGCTGCTGTCGGGCAGGAGGGCCGGCCCGGGCTGCGTCCGGGCTGCGCCTAGCGCCGCGTGGGCGGGCAGGGCCGATGCCCAAGGGACCGCGGGCCCCGGGCCCTGAAGCCTCCGGGGCCACGTCCCTGTGAGCGACGTGCGGGATCTTGGGCGGGGCGCCAAGCGCCGAAGGGTTTGCTGGGTCACGGCCGCCCTGGGCTGGGAGGTGGTCGCCAAACCCTCCGCCGCCGCCCGATACCCGAGACCTCCGTTCCCCCTGCCGGGGCGGGCGGGCCGCCAGGCTGGCGTTAGGGCGCCAGCGCCAGCGAAACTGGGCCTCTAGAGGCCGCCCGCGGCCCCCGCCCCCGTCTACGGCCATACCACCCTGAACGCGCCCGATCTCGTCTGATCTCGGAAGCTAAGCAGGGTCGGGCCTGGTTAGTACTTGGATGGGAGACCGCCTGGGAATACCGGGTGCTGTAGGCTTTTTGCCTCCCGCTCCGCCCGCCTTCTCCTTTACTCGCCCGCGGCGGGGGGGCCGCCGGCTCCGCCCCCGCCGAGCCCCGCTGCAGGCAGGAGTCAAGGTGGTTTGCCTGCCCGAGCAGGAAGCTTGGGCGATGGCAGAAGCGGGAAGAAACTCTTGAGCACAGGTTCTTGGGATCCACGGAGCAGCGCATGCACATGCGATGGCTGCCTACACAGCTGGCTTGCTTGTCTGTGGGGAAAGGCGAGATGGGTCAGGGCCTGGGTTCCTGAGGGGCTGAGAATCAAGGCAGGGATAGAAGAAAGGGGACAGGCCCACATCCCCTGAACCCACGCCGGCGCCCACTCACCTTTGTGGAAAATACGATTGAAAAGTGCCCGCAAGAATCTCTTCAGATGCCTCCAGAGTTGAGGGAAGAAGGGGAGGGGCGAGGCCGGGAGCAGGGTGAGCCCTGAAATCCAACCCTTGTCCGGTCACACCCCAGCAGCCCTCCCACCTCAGCCCCTTCAAGACCCCAGGGCTCCCCCAACCGCGCTGCACAGATCCTGCCCTGACCATAGTCACCACGTTGATCCCCACGTTGAGCAAGATGAAGCTGACCGGGATCAGAAGAATTGAGTATCCTTGCTCCTGGCATTTCCTGGGGATGGGGCCAGTGAACGGCTCGGCTCGGTAGTAGTGTCGCTCACCCATGGCCGTTGGTCCCAGGACTGCCTGGGCCCCCTGCCCTCCAGTTTTAACTGGGAGCCAGACTGGGTCATAATGGGGCAGGTGTTGAGGTCACAGTGAGGGAGGGGGATGAAAGAAAAGGGGGGCCCAGAGTGGCATTCCCTGGTAACCAGGGTCAGGTAAGCTGAGCCTGGACAGTCAAACAGGGCCCGGTGGCCGGCATACATCCCCTCGAGCGGTCATTCATTCGCTCACCGCCCGCTGACTCACTTGTTCAAATGACACATTGCGTCTCTTGGCCCCTCTTGAGACTAGGAAGACCTTGGCCTCAGAGGCCTGCTGAAGGCCTGGCTGGAGTCCAGAGCCTCAGCCTTCTTCATGCCCTTCACTGGGCCTGGAGCTGGACCTGCCCAGATGTGGAACCTCCCAGTTTGGAAGCAACTTCTTGTATGAGGCTCTCTGTGGACAGGGACAGCTGAGACACAGAGGAGGTGCCCAGAGACCAGGGGTTTGGAGTCTGCAGCTGCAGATGTACTTAGTGCATGGTATAGGACCAGGAGGGGCCTGCTGGCAGAACTGTGGCCACTAAACCAAAGGGAACCTCAGGCCAAGAAGGGGACACTGGCTTCTTATTGCAGGAAGCCAAGCGCAGGGACCCAGGCTGGCAGAAGGAGTGGCGCTTCCAAGCCACAGACCACCAATGTTTCCTGGACTCTGGCGCTCTTTATTCCTCTCTCCATGCCCTGCCGCCCCCTGCCCCTGCCCCCATTTGCTGCTGGTAAGTTCATTTTCCCAGTCTGGCTCCCGTGCAGAGAGGGCCTGGAGGCCGAGGTGGAAGGTAGCAGCGAGTTGGCCCGCGCTTGGCCCTCCTGCGGTTGCCGCTTCAGCACCAGACTGTCATACACCTGGTAGTTGGCATTGCCTCCCGGGTTCCGGCTGAGTGGCATGAAGGTGGGCGGGGGTGGAGGGTGCTCGGTAGCCTGGACGTCGGGCAGGAGGTGAGAGGGGCGGAGGAGCAGCGCTGAGCTGGGAGCCGGGGCCCGCTGGTCCGAGGCCTCGGCCAGTACCGTGAGGGAGGCGGAGGTGGCCACAGGGCGCCGCAAGGGCAGGATCTCAGCCCATTCGGCCGCCGGGTGCCGCACCTCGTGGGGCTCGCGGGAGTAATCCAAGTGTCCCGTGGAGGGGTGCAGGCTGCGGTTGGACTCGCTGTGAGCACAGCTGGGGAGGCTACGTCTGTGGGCCGGTGGGGTGTTGCGCTACCAGGCTTCGGGCCGGTAGCCCGGAGGCACCAGAGCGGATGGAGGCTCAGAGCCCTCCAGACCCAGACTCCGCCGCGGGCCCAGTTGCCGTCCTTTCGGCCCGTGAGCCCCTCGACCTGCACCTGGCCGCCCCCACCGGCGCCCAGCCCCGGCGCCGCCACCTGTGTGCCGGTGTGTCCCTCCACAGCTCCCTCCGACAAAAGCCCCCCCACCACCACCCCGCCCCTCTGGCGTGTCACCGCGGCCGGGTGCGGGAGCGGGATGGAGGGCAGGGGCCGCTTCCCCGGGCCTGCCGGCCACCAGGGGCGGGGTCCTGAGCTCGGCGGGGTGTGTGGGGCAGGGGTGGCCTTGCCGGGGCTGAGGGGCCGTGGCGACTCAATGGTGGCTCCCAGTGGCTTCGGGCCAGCTGCTGTCGGGCAGGAGGGCCAGCCCGGGCTGTGGTCGGGCTGCGCCTAGCGCCGCGTGGGCGGGCAGGGCCGATGCCCAAGGGACCGCGGGCCCCGGGCCCTAAAGCCTCCGGGGCCACGTCCCTGTGAGCGACGTGCGGGATCTTGGGCGGGGCGCCAAGCGCCGAAGGCTTTGCTGGGTCACGGCCGCCCTGGGCTGGGAGGTGGTCGCCAAACCCTCCGCCGCCGCCCGATACCCGAGACCTCCGTTCCCCCTGCCGGGGCGGGCGGGCCGCCAGGCTGGCGTTAGGGCGCCAGCGCCAGCGAAACTGGGCCTCAAGAGGCAGCCAGCGGACCCCGCCCCCGTCTACGGCCATACCACCCTGAACGCGCCCGATCTCGTCTGATCTCGGAAGCTAAGCAGGGTCGGGCCTGGTTAGTACTTGGATGGGAGACCGCCTGGGAATACCGGGTGCTGTAGGCTTTTTGCCTCCCGCTCCGCCCGCCTTCTCCTTTACTCGCCCGCGGCGGGGGCCGCCGGCTCCGCCCCCGCCGGGCCCCGCTGCAGGCCCCACCTCCTCAGGCCCCTCCCACCACGGCGCGCGCCGGCGGGGGCGGTCCCCGCCGGCCCGGCCGGCCAGGCGGCCAGAAGGCGGCCCTGGAAGGCAGCCGCACCCCAGACGCTCCCGGGGCGGCTGGCCCGGACCCAGACTCTGCCGCGGGCCCAGTTGCCGTCCTTTCGGCCCGCGAGCCCCTCGACCTGCACCTGGCCGCCCCCACCGGCGTCCAGCCCCGGCGCCGACACCTGTGTGCCGGTGTGTCCCTCCACAGCTCCCTCCGACAAAAGCCCCCCCCACCACCACCCCGCCCCTCTGGCGTGTCAACGCGGCCGGGTGCGGGAGCGGGATGGAGGGCAGGGGCCGCTTCCCCGGGCCTGCCGGCCACCAGGGGCGGGGTCCTGAGCTCGGCGGGGTGTGTGGGGCAGGGGTGGCCTTGCCGGGGCTGAGGGGCCGTGGCGACTCAATGGTGGCTCCCAGTGGCTTCGGGCCAGCTGCTGTCGGGCAGGAGGGCCGGCCCGGGCTGTGGCCGGGCTGCGCCTAGCGCCGCGTGGGCGGGCAGGGCCGATGCCCAGGGGACCGCGGGCCCCGGGCCCTGAAGCCTCCGGGGCCACGTCCTTGTGAGCGACGTGCGGGATCTTGGGCGGGGCGCCAAGCGCCGAAGGCTTTGCTGGGTCACGGCCGCCCTGGGCTGGGAGGTGGTCGCCAAACCCTCCGCCGCCGCCCGATACCCGAGACCTCCGTTCCCCCTGCCGGGGCGGGCGGGCCGCCAGGCTGGCGTTAGGGCGCCAGCGCCAGCGAAACTGGGCCTCTAGAGGCCGCCCGCGGCCCCCGCCCCCGTCTACGGCCATACCACCCTGAACGCGCCCGATCTCGTCTGATCTCGGAAGCTAAGCAGGGTCGGGCCTGGTTAGTACTTGGATGGGAGACCGCCTGGGAATACCGGGTGCTGTAGGCTTTTTGCCTCCCGCTCCGCCCGCCTTCTCCTTTACTCGCCCGCGGCGTGGGGGCCGCCGGCTCCGCCCCCGCCGAGCCCCGCTGCAGGCAGGAGTCAAGGTGGTTTGCCTGCCCGAGCAGGAAGCTTGGGCGATGGCAGAAGCGGGAAGAAACTCTTGAGCACAGGTTCTTGGGATCCACGGAGCAGCGCATGCACATGCGATGGCTGCCTACACAGCTGGCTTGCTTGTCTGTGGGGAAAGGCGAGATGGGTCAGGGCCTGGGTTCCTGAGGGGCTGAGAATCAAGGCAGGGATAGAAGAAAGGGGACAGGCCCACATCCCCTGAACCCACGCCGGCGCCCACTCACCTTTGTGGAAAATACGATTGAAAAGTGCCCGCAAGAATCTCTTCAGATGCCTCCAGAGTTGAGGGAAGAAGGGGAGGGGCGAGGCCGGGAGCAGGGTGAGCCCTGAAATCCAACCCTTGTCCGGTCACACCCCAGCAGCCCTCCCACCTCAGCCCCTTCAAGACCCCAGGGCTCCCCCAACCGCGCTGCACAGATCCTGCCCTGACCATAGTCACCACGTTGATCCCCACGTTGAGCAAGATGAAGCTGACCGGGATCAGAAGAATTGAGTATCCTTGCTCCTGGCATTTCCTGGGGATGGGGCCAGTGAACGGCTCGGCTCGGTAGTAGTGTCGCTCACCCATGGCCGTTGGTCCCAGGACTGCCTGGGCCCCCTGCCCTCCAGTTTTAACTGGGAGCCAGACTGGGTCATAATGGGGCAGGTGTTGAGGTCACAGTGAGGGAGGGGGATGAAAGAAAAGGGGGGCCCAGAGTGGCATTCCCTGGTAACCAGGGTCAGGTAAGCTGAGCCTGGACAGTCAAACAGGGCCCGGTGGCCGGCATACATCCCCTCGAGCGGTCATTCATTCGCTCACCGCCCGCTGACTCACTTGTTCAAATGACACATTGCGTCTCTTGGCCCCTCTTGAGACTAGGAAGACCTTGGCCTCAGAGGCCTGCTGAAGGCCTGGCTGGAGTCCAGAGCCTCAGCCTTCTTCATGCCCTTCACTGGGCCTGGAGCTGGACCTGCCCAGATGTGGAACCTCCCAGTTTGGAAGCAACTTCTTGTATGAGGCTCTCTGTGGACAGGGACAGCTGAGACACAGAGGAGGTGCCCAGAGACCAGGGGTTTGGAGTCTGCAGCTGCAGATGTACTTAGTGCATGGTATAGGACCAGGAGGGGCCTGCTGGCAGAACTGTGGCCACTAAACCAAAGGGAACCTCAGGCCAAGAAGGGGACACTGGCTTCTTATTGCAGGAAGCCAAGCGTAGGGACCCAGGCTGGCAGAAGGAGTGGCGCTTCCAAGCCACAGACCACCAATGTTTCCTGGACTCTGGCGCTCTTTATTCCTCTCTCCATGCCCTGCCGCCCCCTGCCCCTGCCCCTGCCCCCATTTGCTGCTGGTAAGTTCATTTTCCCAGTCTGGCTCCCGTGCAGAGAGGGCCTGGAGGCCGAGGTGGAAGGTAGCAGCGAGTTGGCCCGTGCTTGGCCCTCCTGCGGTTGCCGCTTCAGCACCAGACTGTCATACACCTGGTAGTTGGCATTGCCTCCCGGGTTCCGGCTGAGTGGCATGAAGGTGGGCGGGGGTGGAGGGTGCTCGGTAGTCTGGACGTCGGGCAGGAGGTGAGAGGGGCGGAGGAGCAGCGCTGAGCTGGGAGCCGGGGCCCGCTGGTCCGAGGCCTCGGCCAGTACCGTGAGGGAGGCGGAGGTGGCCACAGGGCGCCGCAAGGGCGGGATCTCAGCCCATTCGGCCGCCGGGTGCCGCACCTCGTGGGGATCGCGGGAGTAATCCAAGTGTCCCGTGGAGGGGTGCAGGCTGCGGTTGGACTCGCTGTGAGCACAGCTGGGGAGGCTACGTCTGTGGGCCGGTGGGGTGTTGCGCTACCAGGCTTCGGGCCGGTAGCCCGGAGGCACCAGAGCGGATGGAGGCTCAGAGCCCTACAGACCCAGACTCCGCCGCGGGCCCAGTTGCCGTCCTTTTGGCCCGTGAGCCCCTCGACCTGCACCTGGCCGCCCCCACCGGCGCCCAGCCCCGGCGCCGACACCTGTGTGCCGGTGTGTCCCTCCACAGCTCCCTCCGACAAAAGCCCCCCCACCACCACCCCGCCCCTCTGGCGTGTCACCGCGGCCGGGTGCGGGAGCGGGATGGAGGGCAGGGGCCGCTTCCCCGGGCCTGCCGGCCACCAGGGGCGGGGTCCTGAGCTCGGCGGGGTGTGTGGGGCAGGGGTGGCCTTGCCGGGGCTGAGGGGCCGTGGCGACTCAATGGTGGCTCCCAGTGGCTTCGGGCCAGCTGCTGTCGGGCAGGAGGGCCGGCCCGGGCTGTGGTCGGGCTGCGCCTAGCGCCGCGTGGGCGGTCAGGACCGATGCCCAAGGGACCGCGGGCCCCGGGCCCTGAAGCCTCCGGGGCCACGTCCCTGTGAGCGACGTGCGGGATCTTGGGCGGGGCGCCAAGCGCCGAAGGCTTTGCTGGGTCACGGCCGCCCTGGGCTGGGAGGTGGTCGCCAAACCCTCCGCCGCCGCCCGATACCCGAGACCTCTGTTCCCCCTGCCGGGGCGGGCGGGCCGCCAGGCTGGCGTTAGGGCGCCAGCGCCAGCGAAACTGGGCCTCTAGAGGCCGCCCGCGGCCCCCGCCCCCGTCTACGGCCATACCACCCTGAACGCGCCCGATCTCGTCTGATCTCGGAAGCTAAGCAGGGTCGGGCCTGGTTAGTACTTGGATGGGAGACCGCCTGGGAATACCGGGTGCTGTAGGCTTTTTGCCTCCCGCTCCGCCCGCCTTCTCCTTTACTCGCCCGCGGCGTGGGGGCCGCCGGCTCCGCCCCCGCCGAGCCCCGCTGCAGGCAGGAGTCAAGGTGGTTTGCCTGCCCGAGCAGGAAGCTTGGGCGATGGCAGAAGCGGGAAGAAACTCTTGAGCACAGGTTCTTGGGATCCACGGAGCAGCGCATGCACATGCGATGGCTGCCTACACAGCTGGCTTGCTTGTCTGTGGGGAAAGGCGAGATGGGTCAGGGCCTGGGTTCCTGAGGGGCTGAGAATCAAGGCAGGGATAGAAGAAAGGGGACAGGCCCACATCCCCTGAACCCACGCCGGCGCCCACTCACCTTTGTGGAAAATACGATTGAAAAGTGCCCGCAAGAATCTCTTCAGATGCCTCCAGAGTTGAGGGAAGAAGGGGAGGGGCGAGGCCGGGAGCAGGGTGAGCCCTGAAATCCAACCCTTGTCCGGTCACACCCCAGCAGCCCTCCCACCTCAGCCCCTTCAAGACCCCAGGGCTCCCCCAACCGCGCTGCACAGATCCTGCCCTGACCATAGTCACCACGTTGATCCCCACGTTGAGCAAGATGAAGCTGACCGGGATCAGAAGAATTGAGTATCCTTGCTCCTGGCATTTCCTGGGGATGGGGCCAGTGAACGGCTCGGCTCGGTAGTAGTGTCGCTCACCCATGGCCGTTGGTCCCAGGACTGCCTGGGCCCCCTGCCCTCCAGTTTTAACTGGGAGCCAGACTGGGTCATAATGGGGCAGGTGTTGAGGTCACAGTGAGGGAGGGGGATGAAAGAAAAGGGGGGCCCAGAGTGGCATTCCCTGGTAACCAGGGTCAGGTAAGCTGAGCCTGGACAGTCAAACAGGGCCCGGTGGCCGGCATACATCCCCTCGAGCGGTCATTCATTCGCTCACCGCCCGCTGACTCACTTGTTCAAATGACACATTGCGTCTCTTGGCCCCTCTTGAGACTAGGAAGACCTTGGCCTCAGAGGCCTGCTGAAGGCCTGGCTGGAGTCCAGAGCCTCAGCCTTCTTCATGCCCTTCACTGGGCCTGGAGCTGGACCTGCCCAGATGTGGAACCTCCCAGTTTGGAAGCAACTTCTTGTATGAGGCTCTCTGTGGACAGGGACAGCTGAGACACAGAGGAGGTGCCCAGAGACCAGGGGTTTGGAGTCTGCAGCTGCAGATGTACTTAGTGCATGGTATAGGACCAGGAGGGGCCTGCTGGCAGAACTGTGGCCACTAAACCAAAGGGAACCTCAGGCCAAGAAGGGGACACTGGCTTCTTATTGCAGGAAGCCAAGCGCAGGGACCCAGGCTGGCAGAAGGAGTGGCGCTTCCAAGCCACAGACCACCAATGTTTCCTGGACTCTGGCGCTCTTTATTCCTCTCTCCATGCCCTGCCGCCCCCTGCCCCTGCCCCCATTTGCTGCTGGTAAGTTCATTTTCCCAGTCTGGCTCCCGTGCAGAGAGGGCCTGGAGGCCGAGGTGGAAGGTAGCAGCGAGTTGGCCCGCGCTTGGCCCTCCTGCGGTTGCCGCTTCAGCACCAGACTGTCATACACCTGGTAGTTGGCATTGCCTCCCGGGTTCCGGCTGAGTGGCATGAAGGTGGGCGGGGGTGGAGGGTGCTCGGTAGCCTGGACGTCGGGCAGGAGGTGAGAGGGGCGGAGGAGCAGCGCTGAGCTGGGAGCCGGGGCCCGCTGGTCCGAGGCCTCGGCCAGTACCGTGAGGGAGGCGGAGGTGGCCACAGGGCGCCGCAAGGGCGGGATCTCAGCCCATTCGGCCGCCGGGTGCCGCACCTCGTGGGGATCGCGGGAGTAATCCAAGTGTCCCGTGGAGGGGTGCAGGCTGCGGTTGGACTCGCTGTGAGCACAGCTGGGGAGGCTACGTCTGTGGGCCGGTGGGGTGTTGCGCTACCAGGCTTCGGGCCGGTAGCCCGGAGGCACCAGAGCGGATGGAGGCTCAGAGCCCTCCAGACCCAGACTCCGCCGCGGGCCCAGTTGCCGTCCTTTCGGCCCGTGAGCCCCTCGACCTGCACCTGGCCGCCCCCACCGGCGCCCAGCCCCGGCGCCGCCACCTGTGTGCCGGTGTGTCCCTCCACAGCTCCCTCCGACAAAAGCCCCCCCACCACCACCCCGCCCCTCTGGCGTGTCACCGCGGCCGGGTGCGGGAGCGGGATGGAGGGCAGGGGCCGCTTCCCCGGGCCTGCCGGCCACCAGGGGCGGGGTCCTGAGCTCGGCGGGGGGTGTGGGGCAGGGGTGTCCTTGCCGGGGCTGAGGGGCCGTGGCGACTCAATGGTGGCTCCCAGTGGCTTCGGGCCAGCTGCTGTCGGGCAGGAGGGCCGGCCCGGGCTGCGGCCGGGCTGCGCCTAGCGCCGCGTGGGCGGGCAGGGCCGATGCCCAAGGGACCGCGGGCCCCGGGCCCTGAAGCCTCCGGGGCCACGTCCCTGTGAGCGACGTGCGGGATCTTGGGCGGGGCGCCAAGCGCCGAAGGCTTTGCTGGGTCACGGCCGCCCTGGGCTGGGAGGTGGTCGCCAAACCCTCCGCCGCCGCCCGATACCCGAGACCTCCGTTCCCCCTGCCGGGGCGGGCGGGCCGCCAGGCTGGCGTTAGGGCGCCAGCGCCAGCGAAACTGGGCCTCTAGAGGCCGCCTGCGGCCCCCGCCCCCGTCTACGGCCATACCACCCTGAACGCGCCCGATCTCGTCTGATCTCGGAAGCTAAGCAGGGTCGGGCCTGGTTAGTACTTGGATGGGAGACCGCCTGGGAATACCGGGTGCTGTAGGCTTTTTGCCTCCCGCTCCGCCCGCCTTCTCCTTTACTCGCCCGCGGCGGGGGGGCCGCCGGCTCCGCCCCCGCCGAGCCCCGCTGCAGGCAGGAGTCAAGGTGGTTTGCCTGCCCGAGCAGGAAGCTTGGGCGATGGCAGAAGCGGGAAGAAACTCTTGAGCACAGGTTCTTGGGATCCACGGAGCAGCGCATGCACATGCGATGGCTGCCTACACAGCTGGCTTGCTTGTCTGTGGGGAAAGGCGAGATGGGTCAGGGCCTGGGTTCCTGAGGGGCTGAGAATCAAGGCAGGGATAGAAGAAAGGGGACAGGCCCACATCCCCTGAACCCACGCCGGCGCCCACTCACCTTTGTGGAAAATACGATTGAAAAGTGCCCGCAAGAATCTCTTCAGATGCCTCCAGAGTTGAGGGAAGAAGGGGAGGGGCGAGGCCGGGAGCAGGGTGAGCCCTGAAATCCAACCCTTGTCCGGTCACACCCCAGCAGCCCTCCCACCTCAGCCCCTTCAAGACCCCAGGGCTCCCCCAACCGCGCTGCACAGATCCTGCCCTGACCATAGTCACCACGTTGATCCCCACGTTGAGCAAGATGAAGCTGACCGGGATCAGAAGAATTGAGTATCCTTGCTCCTGGCATTTCCTGGGGATGGGGCCAGTGAACGGCTCGGCTCGGTAGTAGTGTCGCTCACCCATGGCCGTTGGTCCCAGGACTGCCTGGGCCCCCTGCCCTCCAGTTTTAACTGGGAGCCAGACTGGGTCATAATGGGGCAGGTGTTGAGGTCACAGTGAGGGAGGGGGATGAAAGAAAAGGGGGGCCCAGAGTGGCATTCCCTGGTAACCAGGGTCAGGTAAGCTGAGCCTGGACAGTCAAACAGGGCCCGGTGGCCGGCATACATCCCCTCGAGCGGTCATTCATTCGCTCACCGCCCGCTGACTCACTTGTTCAAATGACACATTGCGTCTCTTGGCCCCTCTTGAGACTAGGAAGACCTTGGCCTCAGAGGCCTGCTGAAGGCCTGGCTGGAGTCCAGAGCCTCAGCCTTCTTCATGCCCTTCACTGGGCCTGGAGCTGGACCTGCCCAGATGTGGAACCTCCCAGTTTGGAAGCAACTTCTTGTATGAGGCTCTCTGTGGACAGGGACAGCTGAGACACAGAGGAGGTGCCCAGAGACCAGGGGTTTGGAGTCTGCAGCTGCAGATGTACTTAGTGCATGGTATAGGACCAGGAGGGGCCTGCTGGCAGAACTGTGGCCACTAAACCAAAGGGAACCTCAGGCCAAGAAGGGGACACTGGCTTCTTATTGCAGGAAGCCAAGCGCAGGGACCCAGGCTGGCAGAAGGAGTGGCGCTTCCAAGCCACAGACCACCAATGTTTCCTGGACTCTGGCGCTCTTTATTCCTCTCTCCATGCCCTGCCGCCCCCTGCCCCTGCCCCCATTTGCTGCTGGTAAGTTCATTTTCCCAGTCTGGCTCCCGTGCAGAGAGGGCCTGGAGGCCGAGGTGGAAGGTAGCAGCGAGTTGGCCCGCGCTTGGCCCTCCTGCGGTTGCCGCTTCAGCACCAGACTGTCATACACCTGGTAGTTGGCATTGCCTCCCGGGTTCCGGCTGAGTGGCATGAAGGTGGGCGGGGGTGGAGGGTGCTCGGTAGCCTGGACGTCGGGCAGGAGGTGAGAGGGGCGGAGGAGCAGCGCTGAGCTGGGAGCCGGGGCCCGCTGGTCCGAGGCCTCGGCCAGTACCGTGAGGGAGGCGGAGGTGGCCACAGGGCGCCGCAAGGGCAGGATCTCAGCCCATTCGGCCGCCGGGTGCCGCACCTCGTGGGGATCGCGGGAGTAATCCAAGTGTCCCGTGGAGGGGTGCAGGCTGCGGTTGGACTCGCTGTGAGCACAGCTGGGGAGGCTACGTCTGTGGGCCGGTGGGGTGTTGCGCTACCAGGCTTCGGGCCGGTAGCCCGGAGGCACCAGAGCGGATGGAGGCTCAGAGCCCTCCAGACCCAGACTCCGCCGCGGGCCCAGTTGCCGTCCTTTCGGCCCGTGAGCCCCTCGACCTGCACCTGGCCGCCCCCACCGGCGCCCAGCCCCGGCGCCGCCACCTGTGTGCCGGTGTGTCCCTCCACAGCTCCCTCCGACAAAAGCCCCCCCACCACCACCCCGCCCCTCTGGCGTGTCACCGCGGCCGGGTGCGGGAGCGGGATGGAGGGCAGGGGCCGCTTCCCCGGGCCTGCCGGCCACCAGGGGCGGGGTCCTGAGCTCGGCGGGGGGTGTGGGGCAGGGGTGTCCTTGCCGGGGCTGAGGGGCCGTGGCGACTCAATGGTGGCTCCCAGTGGCTTCGGGCCAGCTGCTGTCGGGCAGGAGGGCCGGCCCGGGCTGCGTCCGGGCTGCGCCTAGCGCCGCGTGGGCGGGCAGGGCCGATGCCCAAGGGACCGCGGGCCCCGGGCCCTGAAGCCTCCGGGGCCACGTCCCTGTGAGCGACGTGCGGGATCTTGGGCGGGGCGCCAAGCGCCGAAGGGTTTGCTGGGTCACGGCCGCCCTGGGCTGGGAGGTGGTCGCCAAACCCTCCGCCGCCGCCCGATACCCGAGACCTCCGTTCCCCCTGCCGGGGCGGGCGGGCCGCCAGGCTGGCGTTAGGGCGCCAGCGCCAGCGAAACTGGGCCTCTAGAGGCCGCCCGCGGCCCCCGCCCCCGTCTACGGCCATACCACCCTGAACGCGCCCGATCTCGTCTGATCTCGGAAGCTAAGCAGGGTCGGGCCTGGTTAGTACTTGGATGGGAGACCGCCTGGGAATACCGGGTGCTGTAGGCTTTTTGCCTCCCGCTCCGCCCGCCTTCTCCTTTACTCGCCCGCGGCGGGGGGGCCGCCGGCTCCGCCCCCGCCGAGCCCCGCTGCAGGCAGGAGTCAAGGTGGTTTGCCTGCCCGAGCAGGAAGCTTGGGCGATGGCAGAAGCGGGAAGAAACTCTTGAGCACAGGTTCTTGGGATCCACGGAGCAGCGCATGCACATGCGATGGCTGCCTACACAGCTGGCTTGCTTGTCTGTGGGGAAAGGCGAGATGGGTCAGGGCCTGGGTTCCTGAGGGGCTGAGAATCAAGGCAGGGATAGAAGAAAGGGGACAGGCCCACATCCCCTGAACCCACGCCGGCGCCCACTCACCTTTGTGGAAAATACGATTGAAAAGTGCCCGCAAGAATCTCTTCAGATGCCTCCAGAGTTGAGGGAAGAAGGGGAGGGGCGAGGCCGGGAGCAGGGTGAGCCCTGAAATCCAACCCTTGTCCGGTCACACCCCAGCAGCCCTCCCACCTCAGCCCCTTCAAGACCCCAGGGCTCCCCCAACCGCGCTGCACAGATCCTGCCCTGACCATAGTCACCACGTTGATCCCCACGTTGAGCAAGATGAAGCTGACCGGGATCAGAAGAATTGAGTATCCTTGCTCCTGGCATTTCCTGGGGATGGGGCCAGTGAACGGCTCGGCTCGGTAGTAGTGTCGCTCACCCATGGCCGTTGGTCCCAGGACTGCCTGGGCCCCCTGCCCTCCAGTTTTAACTGGGAGCCAGACTGGGTCATAATGGGGCAGGTGTTGAGGTCACAGTGAGGGAGGGGGATGAAAGAAAAGGGGGGCCCAGAGTGGCATTCCCTGGTAACCAGGGTCAGGTAAGCTGAGCCTGGACAGTCAAACAGGGCCCGGTGGCCGGCATACATCCCCTCGAGCGGTCATTCATTCGCTCACCGCCCGCTGACTCACTTGTTCAAATGACACATTGCGTCTCTTGGCCCCTCTTGAGACTAGGAAGACCTTGGCCTCAGAGGCCTGCTGAAGGCCTGGCTGGAGTCCAGAGCCTCAGCCTTCTTCATGCCCTTCACTGGGCCTGGAGCTGGACCTGCCCAGATGTGGAACCTCCCAGTTTGGAAGCAACTTCTTGTATGAGGCTCTCTGTGGACAGGGACAGCTGAGACACAGAGGAGGTGCCCAGAGACCAGGGGTTTGGAGTCTGCAGCTGCAGATGTACTTAGTGCATGGTATAGGACCAGGAGGGGCCTGCTGGCAGAACTGTGGCCACTAAACCAAAGGGAACCTCAGGCCAAGAAGGGGACACTGGCTTCTTATTGCAGGAAGCCAAGCGCAGGGACCCAGGCTGGCAGAAGGAGTGGCGCTTCCAAGCCACAGACCACCAATGTTTCCTGGACTCTGGCGCTCTTTATTCCTCTCTCCATGCCCTGCCGCCCCCTGCCCCTGCCCCCATTTGCTGCTGGTAAGTTCATTTTCCCAGTCTGGCTCCCGTGCAGAGAGGGCCTGGAGGCCGAGGTGGAAGGTAGCAGCGAGTTGGCCCGCGCTTGGCCCTCCTGCGGTTGCCGCTTCAGCACCAGACTGTCATACACCTGGTAGTTGGCATTGCCTCCCGGGTTCCGGCTGAGTGGCATGAAGGTGGGCGGGGGTGGAGGGTGCTCGGTAGCCTGGACGTCGGGCAGGAGGTGAGAGGGGCGGAGGAGCAGCGCTGAGCTGGGAGCCGGGGCCCGCTGGTCCGAGGCCTCGGCCAGTACCGTGAGGGAGGCGGAGGTGGCCACAGGGCGCCGCAAGGGCAGGATCTCAGCCCATTCGGCCGCCGGGTGCCGCACCTCGTGGGGATCGCGGGAGTAATCCAAGTGTCCCGTGGAGGGGTGCAGGCTGCGGTTGGACTCGCTGTGAGCACAGCTGGGGAGGCTACGTCTGTGGGCCGGTGGGGTGTTGCGCTACCAGGCTTCGGGCCGGTAGCCCGGAGGCACCAGAGCGGATGGAGGCTCAGAGCCCTCCAGACCCAGACTCCGCCGCGGGCCCAGTTGCCGTCCTTTCGGCCCGTGAGCCCCTCGACCTGCACCTGGCCGCCCCCACCGGCGCCCAGCCCCGGCGCCGCCACCTGTGTGCCGGTGTGTCCCTCCACAGCTCCCTCCGACAAAAGCCCCCCCACCACCACCCCGCCCCTCTGGCGTGTCACCGCGGCCGGGTGCGGGAGCGGGATGGAGGGCAGGGGCCGCTTCCCCGGGCCTGCCGGCCACCAGGGGCGGGGTCCTGAGCTCGGCGGGGGGTGTGGGGCAGGGGTGTCCTTGCCGGGGCTGAGGGGCCGTGGCGACTCAATGGTGGCTCCCAGTGGCTTCGGGCCAGCTGCTGTCGGGCAGGAGGGCCGGCCCGGGCTGCGTCCGGGCTGCGCCTAGCGCCGCGTGGGCGGGCAGGGCCGATGCCCAAGGGACCGCGGGCCCCGGGCCCTGAAGCCTCCGGGGCCACGTCCCTGTGAGCGACGTGCGGGATCTTGGGCGGGGCGCCAAGCGCCGAAGGGTTTGCTGGGTCACGGCCGCCCTGGGCTGGGAGGTGGTCGCCAAACCCTCCGCCGCCGCCCGATACCCGAGACCTCCGTTCCCCCTGCCGGGGCGGGCGGGCCGCCAGGCTGGCGTTAGGGCGCCAGCGCCAGCGAAACTGGGCCTCTAGAGGCCGCCCGCGGCCCCCGCCCCCGTCTACGGCCATACCACCCTGAACGCGCCCGATCTCGTCTGATCTCGGAAGCTAAGCAGGGTCGGGCCTGGTTAGTACTTGGATGGGAGACCGCCTGGGAATACCGGGTGCTGTAGGCTTTTTGCCTCCCGCTCCGCCCGCCTTCTCCTTTACTCGCCCGCGGCGGGGGGGCCGCCGGCTCCGCCCCCGCCGAGCCCCGCTGCAGGCAGGAGTCAAGGTGGTTTGCCTGCCCGAGCAGGAAGCTTGGGCGATGGCAGAAGCGGGAAGAAACTCTTGAGCACAGGTTCTTGGGATCCACGGAGCAGCGCATGCACATGCGATGGCTGCCTACACAGCTGGCTTGCTTGTCTGTGGGGAAAGGCGAGATGGGTCAGGGCCTGGGTTCCTGAGGGGCTGAGAATCAAGGCAGGGATAGAAGAAAGGGGACAGGCCCACATCCCCTGAACCCACGCCGGCGCCCACTCACCTTTGTGGAAAATACGATTGAAAAGTGCCCGCAAGAATCTCTTCAGATGCCTCCAGAGTTGAGGGAAGAAGGGGAGGGGCGAGGCCGGGAGCAGGGTGAGCCCTGAAATCCAACCCTTGTCCGGTCACACCCCAGCAGCCCTCCCACCTCAGCCCCTTCAAGACCCCAGGGCTCCCCCAACCGCGCTGCACAGATCCTGCCCTGACCATAGTCACCACGTTGATCCCCACGTTGAGCAAGATGAAGCTGACCGGGATCAGAAGAATTGAGTATCCTTGCTCCTGGCATTTCCTGGGGATGGGGCCAGTGAACGGCTCGGCTCGGTAGTAGTGTCGCTCACCCATGGCCGTTGGTCCCAGGACTGCCTGGGCCCCCTGCCCTCCAGTTTTAACTGGGAGCCAGACTGGGTCATAATGGGGCAGGTGTTGAGGTCACAGTGAGGGAGGGGGATGAAAGAAAAGGGGGGCCCAGAGTGGCATTCCCTGGTAACCAGGGTCAGGTAAGCTGAGCCTGGACAGTCAAACAGGGCCCGGTGGCCGGCATACATCCCCTCGAGCGGTCATTCATTCGCTCACCGCCCGCTGACTCACTTGTTCAAATGACACATTGCGTCTCTTGGCCCCTCTTGAGACTAGGAAGACCTTGGCCTCAGAGGCCTGCTGAAGGCCTGGCTGGAGTCCAGAGCCTCAGCCTTCTTCATGCCCTTCACTGGGCCTGGAGCTGGACCTGCCCAGATGTGGAACCTCCCAGTTTGGAAGCAACTTCTTGTATGAGGCTCTCTGTGGACAGGGACAGCTGAGACACAGAGGAGGTGCCCAGAGACCAGGGGTTTGGAGTCTGCAGCTGCAGATGTACTTAGTGCATGGTATAGGACCAGGAGGGGCCTGCTGGCAGAACTGTGGCCACTAAACCAAAGGGAACCTCAGGCCAAGAAGGGGACACTGGCTTCTTATTGCAGGAAGCCAAGCGCAGGGACCCAGGCTGGCAGAAGGAGTGGCGCTTCCAAGCCACAGACCACCAATGTTTCCTGGACTCTGGCGCTCTTTATTCCTCTCTCCATGCCCTGCCGCCCCCTGCCCCTGCCCCCATTTGCTGCTGGTAAGTTCATTTTCCCAGTCTGGCTCCCGTGCAGAGAGGGCCTGGAGGCCGAGGTGGAAGGTAGCAGCGAGTTGGCCCGCGCTTGGCCCTCCTGCGGTTGCCGCTTCAGCACCAGACTGTCATACACCTGGTAGTTGGCATTGCCTCCCGGGTTCCGGCTGAGTGGCATGAAGGTGGGCGGGGGTGGAGGGTGCTCGGTAGCCTGGACGTCGGGCAGGAGGTGAGAGGGGCGGAGGAGCAGCGCTGAGCTGGGAGCCGGGGCCCGCTGGTCCGAGGCCTCGGCCAGTACCGTGAGGGAGGCGGAGGTGGCCACAGGGCGCCGCAAGGGCAGGATCTCAGCCCATTCGGCCGCCGGGTGCCGCACCTCGTGGGGATCGCGGGAGTAATCCAAGTGTCCCGTGGAGGGGTGCAGGCTGCGGTTGGACTCGCTGTGAGCACAGCTGGGGAGGCTACGTCTGTGGGCCGGTGGGGTGTTGCGCTACCAGGCTTCGGGCCGGTAGCCCGGAGGCACCAGAGCGGATGGAGGCTCAGAGCCCTCCAGACCCAGACTCCGCCGCGGGCCCAGTTGCCGTCCTTTCGGCCCGTGAGCCCCTCGACCTGCACCTGGCCGCCCCCACCGGCGCCCAGCCCCGGCGCCGCCACCTGTGTGCCGGTGTGTCCCTCCACAGCTCCCTCCGACAAAAGCCCCCCCACCACCACCCCGCCCCTCTGGCGTGTCACCGCGGCCGGGTGCGGGAGCGGGATGGAGGGCAGGGGCCGCTTCCCCGGGCCTGCCGGCCACCAGGGGCGGGGTCCTGAGCTCGGCGGGGGGTGTGGGGCAGGGGTGTCCTTGCCGGGGCTGAGGGGCCGTGGCGACTCAATGGTGGCTCCCAGTGGCTTCGGGCCAGCTGCTGTCGGGCAGGAGGGCCGGCCCGGGCTGCGGCCGGGCTGCGCCTAGCGCCGCGTGGGCGGGCAGGGCCGATGCCCAAGGGACCGCGGGCCCCGGGCCCTGAAGCCTCCGGGGCCACGTCCCTGTGAGCGACGTGCGGGATCTTGGGCGGGGCGCCAAGCGCCGAAGGCTTTGCTGGGTCACGGCCGCCCTGGGCTGGGAGGTGGTCGCCAAACCCTCCGCCGCCGCCCGATACCCGAGACCTCCGTTCCCCCTGCCGGGGCGGGCGGGCCGCCAGGCTGGCGTTAGGGCGCCAGCGCCAGCGAAACTGGGCCTCTAGAGGCCGCCTGCGGCCCCCGCCCCCGTCTACGGCCATACCACCCTGAACGCGCCCGATCTCCTCTGATCTCGGAAGCTAAGCAGGGTCGGGCCTGGTTAGTACTTGGATGGGAGACCGCCTGGGAATACCGGGTGCTGTAGGCTTTTTGCCTCCCGCTCCGCCCGCCTTCTCCTTTACTCGCCCGCGGCGGGGGGGCCGCCGGCTCCGCCCCCGCCGAGCCCCGCTGCAGGCAGGAGTCAAGGTGGTTTGCCTGCCCGAGCAGGAAGCTTGGGCGATGGCAGAAGCGGGAAGAAACTCTTGAGCACAGGTTCTTGGGATCCACGGAGCAGCGCATGCACATGCGATGGCTGCCTACACAGCTGGCTTGCTTGTCTGTGGGGAAAGGCGAGATGGGTCAGGGCCTGGGTTCCTGAGGGGCTGAGAATCAAGGCAGGGATAGAAGAAAGGGGACAGGCCCACATCCCCTGAACCCACGCCGGCGCCCACTCACCTTTGTGGAAAATACGATTGAAAAGTGCCCGCAAGAATCTCTTCAGATGCCTCCAGAGTTGAGGGAAGAAGGGGAGGGGCGAGGCCGGGAGCAGGGTGAGCCCTGAAATCCAACCCTTGTCCGGTCACACCCCAGCAGCCCTCCCACCTCAGCCCCTTCAAGACCCCAGGGCTCCCCCAACCGCGCTGCACAGATCCTGCCCTGACCATAGTCACCACGTTGATCCCCACGTTGAGCAAGATGAAGCTGACCGGGATCAGAAGAATTGAGTATCCTTGCTCCTGGCATTTCCTGGGGATGGGGCCAGTGAACGGCTCGGCTCGGTAGTAGTGTCGCTCACCCATGGCCGTTGGTCCCAGGACTGCCTGGGCCCCCTGCCCTCCAGTTTTAACTGGGAGCCAGACTGGGTCATAATGGGGCAGGTGTTGAGGTCACAGTGAGGGAGGGGGATGAAAGAAAAGGGGGGCCCAGAGTGGCATTCCCTGGTAACCAGGGTCAGGTAAGCTGAGCCTGGACAGTCAAACAGGGCCCGGTGGCCGGCATACATCCCCTCGAGCGGTCATTCATTCGCTCACCGCCCGCTGACTCACTTGTTCAAATGACACATTGCGTCTCTTGGCCCCTCTTGAGACTAGGAAGACCTTGGCCTCAGAGGCCTGCTGAAGGCCTGGCTGGAGTCCAGAGCCTCAGCCTTCTTCATGCCCTTCACTGGGCCTGGAGCTGGACCTGCCCAGATGTGGAACCTCCCAGTTTGGAAGCAACTTCTTGTATGAGGCTCTCTGTGGACAGGGACAGCTGAGACACAGAGGAGGTGCCCAGAGACCAGGGGTTTGGAGTCTGCAGCTGCAGATGTACTTAGTGCATGGTATAGGACCAGGAGGGGCCTGCTGGCAGAACTGTGGCCACTAAACCAAAGGGAACCTCAGGCCAAGAAGGGGACACTGGCTTCTTATTGCAGGAAGCCAAGCGCAGGGACCCAGGCTGGCAGAAGGAGTGGCGCTTCCAAGCCACAGACCACCAATGTTTCCTGGACTCTGGCGCTCTTTATTCCTCTCTCCATGCCCTGCCGCCCCCTGCCCCTGCCCCCATTTGCTGCTGGTAAGTTCATTTTCCCAGTCTGGCTCCCGTGCAGAGAGGGCCTGGAGGCCGAGGTGGAAGGTAGCAGCGAGTTGGCCCGCGCTTGGCCCTCCTGCGGTTGCCGCTTCAGCACCAGACTGTCATACACCTGGTAGTTGGCATTGCCTCCCGGGTTCCGGCTGAGTGGCATGAAGGTGGGCGGGGGTGGAGGGTGCTCGGTAGCCTGGACGTCGGGCAGGAGGTGAGAGGGGCGGAGGAGCAGCGCTGAGCTGGGAGCCGGGGCCCGCTGGTCCGAGGCCTCGGCCAGTACCGTGAGGGAGGCGGAGGTGGCCACAGGGCGCCGCAAGGGCAGGATCTCAGCCCATTCGGCCGCCGGGTGCCGCACCTCGTGGGGATCGCGGGAGTAATCCAAGTGTCCCGTGGAGGGGTGCAGGCTGCGGTTGGACTCGCTGTGAGCACAGCTGGGGAGGCTACGTCTGTGGGCCGGTGGGGTGTTGCGCTACCAGGCTTCGGGCCGGTAGCCCGGAGGCACCAGAGCGGATGGAGGCTCAGAGCCCTCCAGACCCAGACTCCGCCGCGGGCCCAGTTGCCGTCCTTTCGGCCCGTGAGCCCCTCGACCTGCACCTGGCCGCCCCCACCGGCGCCCAGCCCCGGCGCCGCCACCTGTGTGCCGGTGTGTCCCTCCACAGCTCCCTCCGACAAAAGCCCCCCCACCACCACCCCGCCCCTCTGGCGTGTCACCGCGGCCGGGTGCGGGAGCGGGATGGAGGGCAGGGGCCGCTTCCCCGGGCCTGCCGGCCACCAGGGGCGGGGTCCTGAGCTCGGCGGGGGGTGTGGGGCAGGGGTGTCCTTGCCGGGGCTGAGGGGCCGTGGCGACTCAATGGTGGCTCCCAGTGGCTTCGGGCCAGCTGCTGTCGGGCAGGAGGGCCGGCCCGGGCTGCGTCCGGGCTGCGCCTAGCGCCGCGTGGGCGGGCAGGGCCGATGCCCAAGGGACCGCGGGCCCCGGGCCCTGAAGCCTCCGGGGCCACGTCCCTGTGAGCGACGTGCGGGATCTTGGGCGGGGCGCCAAGCGCCGAAGGCTTTGCTGGGTCATGGCCGCCCTGGGCTGGGAGGTGGTCGCCAAACCCTCCGCCGCCGCCCGATACCCGAGACCTCCGTTCCCCCTGCCGGGGCGGGCGGGCCGCCAGGCTGGCGTTAGGGCGCCAGCGCCAGCGAAACTGGGCCTCTAGAGGCCGCCCGCGGCCCCCGCCCCCGTCTACGGCCATACCACCCTGAACGCGCCCGATCTCGTCTGATCTCGGAAGCTAAGCAGGGTCGGGCCTGGTTAGTACTTGGATGGGAGACCGCCTGGGAATACCGGGTGCTGTAGGCTTTTTGCCTCCCGCTCCGCCCGCCTTCTCCTTTACTCGCCCGCGGCGGGGGGGCCGCCGGCTCCGCCCCCGCCGAGCCCCGCTGCAGGCAGGAGTCAAGGTGGTTTGCCTGCCCGAGCAGGAAGCTTGGGCGATGGCAGAAGCGGGAAGAAACTCTTGAGCACAGGTTCTTGGGATCCACGGAGCAGCGCATGCACATGCGATGGCTGCCTACACAGCTGGCTTGCTTGTCTGTGGGGAAAGGCGAGATGGGTCAGGGCCTGGGTTCCTGAGGGGCTGAGAATCAAGGCAGGGATAGAAGAAAGGGGACAGGCCCACATCCCCTGAACCCACGCCGGCGCCCACTCACCTTTGTGGAAAATACGATTGAAAAGTGCCCGCAAGAATCTCTTCAGATGCCTCCAGAGTTGAGGGAAGAAGGGGAGGGGCGAGGCCGGGAGCAGGGTGAGCCCTGAAATCCAACCCTTGTCCGGTCACACCCCAGCAGCCCTCCCACCTCAGCCCCTTCAAGACCCCAGGGCTCCCCCAACCGCGCTGCACAGATCCTGCCCTGACCATAGTCACCACGTTGATCCCCACGTTGAGCAAGATGAAGCTGACCGGGATCAGAAGAATTGAGTATCCTTGCTCCTGGCATTTCCTGGGGATGGGGCCAGTGAACGGCTCGGCTCGGTAGTAGTGTCGCTCACCCATGGCCGTTGGTCCCAGGACTGCCTGGGCCCCCTGCCCTCCAGTTTTAACTGGGAGCCAGACTGGGTCATAATGGGGCAGGTGTTGAGGTCACAGTGAGGGAGGGGGATGAAAGAAAAGGGGGGCCCAGAGTGGCATTCCCTGGTAACCAGGGTCAGGTAAGCTGAGCCTGGACAGTCAAACAGGGCCCGGTGGCCGGCATACATCCCCTCGAGCGGTCATTCATTCGCTCACCGCCCGCTGACTCACTTGTTCAAATGACACATTGCGTCTCTTGGCCCCTCTTGAGACTAGGAAGACCTTGGCCTCAGAGGCCTGCTGAAGGCCTGGCTGGAGTCCAGAGCCTCAGCCTTCTTCATGCCCTTCACTGGGTCTGGAGCTGGACCTGCCCAGATGTGGAACCTCCCAGTTTGGAAGCAACTTCTTGTATGAGGCTCTCTGTGGACAGGGACAGCTGAGACACAGAGGAGGTGCCCAGAGACCAGGGGTTTGGAGTCTGCAGCTGCAGATGTACTTAGTGCATGGTATAGGACCAGGAGGGGCCTGCTGGCAGAACTGTGGCCACTAAACCAAAGGGAACCTCAGGCCAAGAAGGGGACACTGGCTTCTTATTGCAGGAAGCCAAGCGCAGGGACCCAGGCTGGCAGAAGGAGTGGCGCTTCCAAGCCACAGACCACCAATGTTTCCTGGACTCTGGCGCTCTTTATTCCTCTCTCCATGCCCTGCCGCCCCCTGCCCCTGCCCCCATTTGCTGCTGGTAAGTTCATTTTCCCAGTCTGGCTCCCGTGCAGAGAGGGCCTGGAGGCCGAGGTGGAAGGTAGCAGCGAGTTGGCCCGCGCTTGGCCCTCCTGCGGTTGCCGCTTCAGCACCAGACTGTCATACACCTGGTAGTTGGCATTGCCTCCCGGGTTCCGGCTGAGTGGCATGAAGGTGGGCGGGGGTGGAGGGTGCTCGGTAGCCTGGACGTCGGGCAGGAGGTGAGAGGGGCGGAGGAGCAGCGCTGAGCTGGGAGCCGGGGCCCGCTGGTCCGAGGCCTCGGCCAGTACCGTGAGGGAGGCGGAGGTGGCCACAGGGCGCCGCAAGGGCAGGATCTCAGCCCATTCGGCCGCCGGGTGCCGCACCTCGTGGGGATCGCGGGAGTAATCCAAGTGTCCCGTGGAGGGGTGCAGGCTGCGGTTGGACTCGCTGTGAGCACAGCTGGGGAGGCTACGTCTGTGGGCCGGTGGGGTGTTGCGCTACCAGGCTTCGGGCCGGTAGCCCGGAGGCACCAGAGCGGATGGAGGCTCAGAGCCCTCCAGACCCAGACTCCGCCGCGGGCCCAGTTGCCATTCTTTCGGCCCGTGAGCCCCTCGACCTGCACCTGGCCGCCCCCACCGGCGCCCAGCCCCGGCGCCGCCACCTGTGTGCCGGTGTGTCCCTCCACAGCTCCCTCCGACAAAAGCCCCCCCACCACCACCCCGCCCCTCTGGCGTGTCAGCGCAGCCGGGTGCGGGAGCGGGATGGAGGGCAGGGGCCGCTTCCCCGGGCCTGCCGGCCACCAGGGGCGGGGTCCTGAGCTCGGCGGGGTGTGTGGGGCAGGGGTGGCCTTGCCGGGGCTGAGGGGCCGTGGCGACTCAATGGTGGCTCCCAGTGGCTTCGGGCCAGCTGCTGTCGGGCAGGAGGGCCGGCCCGGGCTGCGGCCGGGCTGCGCCTAGCGCCGCGTGGGCGGGCAGGGCCGATGCCCAAGGGACCGCGGGCCCCGGGCCCTGAAGCCTCCGGGGCCACGTCCCTGTGAGCGACGTGCGGGATCTTGGGCGGGGCGCCAAGCGCCGAAGGCTTTGCTGGGTCACGGCCGCCCTGGGCTGGGAGGTGGTCGCCAAACCCTCCGCCGCCGCCCGATACCCGAGACCTCCGTTCCCCCTGCCGGGGCGGGCGAGGGGGGCCGTGGCGGGGCGGGCGGGCCGCCAGGCTGGCGTTAAGGCGCCAGCGCCTGCGAAACTGGGCCTCAAGAGGCAGCCAGCGGACCCCGCCCCCGTCTACGGCCATACCACCCTGAACGCGCCCGATCTCGTCTGATCTCGGAAGCTAAGCAGGGTCGGGCCTGGTTAGTACTTGGATGGGAGACCGCCTGGGAATACCGGGTGCTGTAGGCTTTTTGCCTCCCGCTCCGCCCGCCTTCTCCTTTACTCGCCCGCGGCGGGGGCCGCCGGCTCCGCCCCCGCCGGGCCCCGCTGCAGGCCCCACCTCCTCAGGCCCCTCCCACCACGGCGCGCGCCGGCGGGGGCGCTCCCCGCCGGCCCGGCCGGCCAGGCGGCCAGAAGGCGGCCCTGGAAGGCAGCCGCACCCCAGACGCTCCCGGGGCGGCTGGCCCGGACCCAGACTCCGCCGCGGGCCCAGTTGCCGTCCTTTCGGCCCGCGAGCCCCTCGACCTGCACCTGGCCGCCCCCACCGGCGCCCAGCCCCGGCGCCGACACCTGTGTGCCGGTGTGTCCCTCCACAGCTCCCTCCGACAAAAGCCCCCCCACCACCACCCCGCCCCTCTGGCGTGTCACCGCGGCCGGGTGCGGGAGCGGGATGGAGGGCAGGGGCCGCTTCCCCGGGCCTGCCGGCCACCAGGGGCGGGGTCCTGAGCTCGGCGGGGGGTGTGGGGCAGGGGTGGCCTTGCCGGGGCTGAGGGGCCGTGGCGACTCAATGGTGGCTCCCAGTGGCTTCGGGCCAGCTGCTGTCGGGCAGGAGGGCCGGCCCGGGCTGTGGCCGGGCTGCGCCTAGCGCCGCGTGGGCGGGCAGGGCCGATGCCCAAGGGACCGCGGGCCCCGGGCCCTGAAGCCTCCGGGGCCACGTCCCTGTGAGCGACGTGCGGGATCTTGGGCGGGGCGCCAAGCGCCGAAGGCTTTGCTGGGTCACGGCCGCCCTGGGCTGGGAGGTGGTCGCCAAACCCTCCGCCGCCGCCCGATACCCGAGACCTCCGTTCCCCCTGCCGGGGCGGGCGGGCCGCCAGGCTGGCGTTAGGGCGCCAGCGCCAGCGAAACTGGGCCTCTAGAGGCCGCCCGCGGCCCCCGCCCCCGTCTACGGCCATACCACCCTGAACGCGCCCGATCTCCTCTGATCTCGGAAGCTAAGCAGGGTCGGGCCTGGTTAGTACTTGGATGGGAGACCGCCTGGGAATACCGGGTGCTGTAGGCTTTTTGCCTCCCGCTCCGCCCGCCTTCTCCTTTACTCGCCCGCGGCGGGGGGGCCGCCGGCTCCGCCCCCGCCGAGCCCCGCTGCAGGCAGGAGTCAAGGTGGTTTGCCTGCCCGAGCAGGAAGCTTGGGCGATGGCAGAAGCGGGAAGAAACTCTTGAGCACAGGTTCTTGGGATCCACGGAGCAGCGCATGCACATGCGATGGCTGCCTACACAGCTGGCTTGCTTGTCTGTGGGGAAAGGCGAGATGGGTCAGGGCCTGGGTTCCTGAGGGGCTGAGAATCAAGGCAGGGATAGAAGAAAGGGGACAGGCCCACATCCCCTGAACCCACGCCGGCGCCCACTCACCTTTGTGGAAAATACGATTGAAAAGTGCCCGCAAGAATCTCTTCAGATGCCTCCAGAGTTGAGGGAAGAAGGGGAGGGGCGAGGCCGGGAGCAGGGTGAGCCCTGAAATCCAACCCTTGTCCGGTCACACCCCAGCAGCCCTCCCACCTCAGCCCCTTCAAGACCCCAGGGCTCCCCCAACCGCGCTGCACAGATCCTGCCCTGACCATAGTCACCACGTTGATCCCCACGTTGAGCAAGATGAAGCTGACCGGGATCAGAAGAATTGAGTATCCTTGCTCCTGGCATTTCCTGGGGATGGGGCCAGTGAACGGCTCGGCTCGGTAGTAGTGTCGCTCACCCATGGCCGTTGGTCCCAGGACTGCCTGGGCCCCCTGCCCTCCAGTTTTAACTGGGAGCCAGACTGGGTCATAATGGGGCAGGTGTTGAGGTCACAGTGAGGGAGGGGGATGAAAGAAAAGGGGGGCCCAGAGTGGCATTCCCTGGTAACCAGGGTCAGGTAAGCTGAGCCTGGACAGTCAAACAGGGCCCGGTGGCCGGCATACATCCCCTCGAGCGGTCATTCATTCGCTCACCGCCCGCTGACTCACTTGTTCAAATGACACATTGCGTCTCTTGGCCCCTCTTGAGACTAGGAAGACCTTGGCCTCAGAGGCCTGCTGAAGGCCTGGCTGGAGTCCAGAGCCTCAGCCTTCTTCATGCCCTTCACTGGGCCTGGAGCTGGACCTGCCCAGATGTGGAACCTCCCAGTTTGGAAGCAACTTCTTGTATGAGGCTCTCTGTGGACAGGGACAGCTGAGACACAGAGGAGGTGCCCAGAGACCAGGGGTTTGGAGTCTGCAGCTGCAGATGTACTTAGTGCATGGTATAGGACCAGGAGGGGCCTGCTGGCAGAACTGTGGCCACTAAACCAAAGGGAACCTCAGGCCAAGAAGGGGACACTGGCTTCTTATTGCAGGAAGCCAAGCGCAGGGACCCAGGCTGGCAGAAGGAGTGGCGCTTCCAAGCCACAGACCACCAATGTTTCCTGGACTCTGGCGCTCTTTATTCCTCTCTCCATGCCCTGCCGCCCCCTGCCCCTGCCCCCATTTGCTGCTGGTAAGTTCATTTTCCCAGTCTGGCTCCCGTGCAGAGAGGGCCTGGAGGCCGAGGTGGAAGGTAGCAGCGAGTTGGCCCGCGCTTGGCCCTCCTGCGGTTGCCGCTTCAGCACCAGACTGTCATACACCTGGTAGTTGGCATTGCCTCCCGGGTTCCGGCTGAGTGGCATGAAGGTGGGCGGGGGTGGAGGGTGCTCGGTAGCCTGGACGTCGGGCAGGAGGTGAGAGGGGCGGAGGAGCAGCGCTGAGCTGGGAGCCGGGGCCCGCTGGTCCGAGGCCTCGGCCAGTACCGTGAGGGAGGCGGAGGTGGCCACAGGGCGCCGCAAGGGCGGGATCTCAGCCCATTCGGCCGCCGGGTGCCGCACCTCGTGGGGATCGCGGGAGTAATCCAAGTGTCCCGTGGAGGGGTGCAGGCTGCGGTTGGACTCGCTGTGAGCACAGCTGGGGAGGCTACGTCTGTGGGCCGGTGGGGTGTTGCGCTACCAGGCTTCGGGCCGGTAGCCCGGAGGCACCAGAGCGGATGGAGGCTCAGAGCCCTCCAGACCCAGACTCCGCCGCGGGCCCAGTTGCCGTCCTTTCGGCCCGTGAGCCCCTCGACCTGCACCTGGCCGCCCCCACCGGCGCCCAGCCCCGGCGCCGCCACCTGTGTGCCGGTGTGTCCCTCCACAGCTCCCTCCGACAAAAGCCCCCCCACCACCACCCCGCCCCTCTGGCGTGTCAGCGCGGCCGGGTGCGGGAGCGGGATGGAGGGCAGGGGCCGCTTCCCCGGGCCTGCCGGCCACCAGGGGCGGGGTCCTGAGCTCGGCGGGGTGTGTGGGGCAGGGGTGGCCTTGCCGGGGCTGAGGGGCCGTGGCGACTCAATGGTGGCTCCCAGTGGCTTCGGGCCAGCTGCTGTCGGGCAGGAGGGCCGGCCCGGGCTGCGGCCGGGCTGCGCCTAGCGCCGCGTGGGCGGGCAGGGCCGATGCCCAAGGGACCGCGGGCCCCGGGCCCTGAAGCCTCCGGGGCCACGTCCCTGTGAGCGACGTGCGGGATCTTGGGCGGGGCGCCAAGCGCCGAAGGCTTTGCTGGGTCACGGCCGCCCTGGGCTGGGAGGTGGTCGCCAAACCCTCCGCCGCCGCCCGATACCCGAGACCTCCGTTCCCCCTGCCGGGGCGGGCGAGGGGGCCGTGGCGGGGCGGGCGGGCCGCCAGGCTGGCGTTAAGGCGCCAGCGCCTGCGAAACTGGGCCTCAAGAGGCAGCCAGCGGACCCCGCCCCCGTCTACGGCCATACCACCCTGAACGCGCCCGATCTCGTCTGATCTCGGAAGCTAAGCAGGGTCGGGCCTGGTTAGTACTTGGATGGGAGACCGCCTGGGAATACCGGGTGCTGTAGGCTTTTTGCCTCCCGCTCCGCCCGCCTTCTCCTTTACTCGCCCGCGGCGGGGGCCGCCGGCTCCGCCCCCGCCGGGCCCCGCTGCAGGCCCCACCTCCTCAGGCCCCTCCCACCACGGCGCGCGCCGGCGGGGGCGCTCCCCGCCGGCCCGGCCGGCCAGGCGGCCAGAAGGCGGCCCTGGAAGGCAGCCGCACCCCAGACGCTCCCGGGGCGGCTGGCCCGGACCCAGACTCCGCCGCGGGCCCAGTTGCCGTCCTTTCGGCCCGCGAGCCCCTCGACCTGCACCTGGCCGCCCCCACCGGCGCCCAGCCCCGGCGCCGACACCTGTGTGCCGGTGTGTCCCTCCACAGCTCCCTCCGACAAAAGCCCCCCCACCACCACCCCGCCCCTCTGGCGTGTCACCGCGGCCGGGTGCGGGAGCGGGATGGAGGGCAGGGGCCGCTTCCCCGGGCCTGCCGGCCACCAGGGGCGGGGTCCTGAGCTCGGCGGGGGGTGTGGGGCAGGGGTGGCCTTGCCGGGGCTGAGGGGCCGTGGCGACTCAATGGTGGCTCCCAGTGGCTTCGGGCCAGCTGCTGTCGGGCAGGAGGGCCGGCCCGGGCTGTGGCCGGGCTGCGCCTAGCGCCGCGTGGGCGGGCAGGGCCGATGCCCAAGGGACCGCGGGCCCCGGGCCCTGAAGCCTCCGGGGCCACGTCCCTGTGAGCGACGTGCGGGATCTTGGGCGGGGCGCCAAGCGCCGAAGGCTTTGCTGGGTCACGGCCGCCCTGGGCTGGGAGGTGGTCGCCAAACCCTCCGCCGCCGCCCGATACCCGAGACCTCCGTTCCCCCTGCCGGGGCGGGCGGGCCGCCAGGCTGGCGTTAGGGCGCCAGCGCCAGCGAAACTGGGCCTCTAGAGGCCGCCCGCGGCCCCCGCCCCCGTCTACGGCCATACCACCCTGAACGCGCCCGATCTCCTCTGATCTCGGAAGCTAAGCAGGGTCGGGCCTGGTTAGTACTTGGATGGGAGACCGCCTGGGAATACCGGGTGCTGTAGGCTTTTTGCCTCCCGCTCCGCCCGCCTTCTCCTTTACTCGCCCGCGGCGGGGGGGCCGCCGGCTCCGCCCCCGCCGAGCCCCGCTGCAGGCAGGAGTCAAGGTGGTTTGCCTGCCCGAGCAGGAAGCTTGGGCGATGGCAGAAGCGGGAAGAAACTCTTGAGCACAGGTTCTTGGGATCCACGGAGCAGCGCATGCACATGCGATGGCTGCCTACACAGCTGGCTTGCTTGTCTGTGGGGAAAGGCGAGATGGGTCAGGGCCTGGGTTCCTGAGGGGCTGAGAATCAAGGCAGGGATAGAAGAAAGGGGACAGGCCCACATCCCCTGAACCCACGCCGGCGCCCACTCACCTTTGTGGAAAATACGATTGAAAAGTGCCCGCAAGAATCTCTTCAGATGCCTCCAGAGTTGAGGGAAGAAGGGGAGGGGCGAGGCCGGGAGCAGGGTGAGCCCTGAAATCCAACCCTTGTCCGGTCACACCCCAGCAGCCCTCCCACCTCAGCCCCTTCAAGACCCCAGGGCTCCCCCAACCGCGCTGCACAGATCCTGCCCTGACCATAGTCACCACGTTGATCCCCACGTTGAGCAAGATGAAGCTGACCGGGATCAGAAGAATTGAGTATCCTTGCTCCTGGCATTTCCTGGGGATGGGGCCAGTGAACGGCTCGGCTCGGTAGTAGTGTCGCTCACCCATGGCCGTTGGTCCCAGGACTGCCTGGGCCCCCTGCCCTCCAGTTTTAACTGGGAGCCAGACTGGGTCATAATGGGGCAGGTGTTGAGGTCACAGTGAGGGAGGGGGATGAAAGAAAAGGGGGGCCCAGAGTGGCATTCCCTGGTAACCAGGGTCAGGTAAGCTGAGCCTGGACAGTCAAACAGGGCCCGGTGGCCGGCATACATCCCCTCGAGCGGTCATTCATTCGCTCACCGCCCGCTGACTCACTTGTTCAAATGACACATTGCGTCTCTTGGCCCCTCTTGAGACTAGGAAGACCTTGGCCTCAGAGGCCTGCTGAAGGCCTGGCTGGAGTCCAGAGCCTCAGCCTTCTTCATGCCCTTCACTGGGCCTGGAGCTGGACCTGCCCAGATGTGGAACCTCCCAGTTTGGAAGCAACTTCTTGTATGAGGCTCTCTGTGGACAGGGACAGCTGAGACACAGAGGAGGTGCCCAGAGACCAGGGGTTTGGAGTCTGCAGCTGCAGATGTACTTAGTGCATGGTATAGGACCAGGAGGGGCCTGCTGGCAGAACTGTGGCCACTAAACCAAAGGGAACCTCAGGCCAAGAAGGGGACACTGGCTTCTTATTGCAGGAAGCCAAGCGCAGGGACCCAGGCTGGCAGAAGGAGTGGCGCTTCCAAGCCACAGACCACCAATGTTTCCTGGACTCTGGCGCTCTTTATTCCTCTCTCCATGCCCTGCCGCCCCCTGCCCCTGCCCCCATTTGCTGCTGGTAAGTTCATTTTCCCAGTCTGGCTCCCGTGCAGAGAGGGCCTGGAGGCCGAGGTGGAAGGTAGCAGCGAGTTGGCCCGCGCTTGGCCCTCCTGCGGTTGCCGCTTCAGCACCAGACTGTCATACACCTGGTAGTTGGCATTGCCTCCCGGGTTCCGGCTGAGTGGCATGAAGGTGGGCGGGGGTGGAGGGTGCTCGGTAGCCTGGACGTCGGGCAGGAGGTGAGAGGGGCGGAGGAGCAGCGCTGAGCTGGGAGCCGGGGCCCGCTGGTCCGAGGCCTCGGCCAGTACCGTGAGGGAGGCGGAGGTGGCCACAGGGCGCCGCAAGGGCGGGATCTCAGCCCATTCGGCCGCCGGGTGCCGCACCTCGTGGGGATCGCGGGAGTAATCCAAGTGTCCCGTGGAGGGGTGCAGGCTGCGGTTGGACTCGCTGTGAGCACAGCTGGGGAGGCTACGTCTGTGGGCCGGTGGGGTGTTGCGCTACCAGGCTTCGGGCCGGTAGCCCGGAGGCACCAGAGCGGATGGAGGCTCAGAGCCCTCCAGACCCAGACTCCGCCGCGGGCCCAGTTGCCGTCCTTTCGGCCCGTGAGCCCCTCGACCTGCACCTGGCCGCCCCCACCGGCGCCCAGCCCCGGCGCCGCCACCTGTGTGCCGGTGTGTCCCTCCACAGCTCCCTCCGACAAAAGCCCCCCCACCACCACCCCGCCCCTCTGGCGTGTCACCGCGGCCGGGTGCGGGAGCGGGATGGAGGGCAGGGGCCGCTTCCCCGGGCCTGCCGGCCACCAGGGGCGGGGTCCTGAGCTCGGCGGGGTGTGTGGGGCAGGGGTGGCCTTGCCGGGGCTGAGGGGCCGTGGCGACTCAATGGTGGCTCCCAGTGGCTTCGGGCCAGCTGCTGTCGGGCAGGAGGGCCGGCCCGGGCTGCGGCCGGGCTGCGCCTAGCGCCGCGTGGGCGGGCAGGGCCGATGCCCAAGGGACCGCGGGCCCCGGGCCCTGAAGCCTCCGGGGCCACGTCCCTGTGAGCGACGTGCGGGATCTTGGGCGGGGCGCCAAGCGCCGAAGGCTTTGCTGGGTCACGGCCGCCCTGGGCTGGGAGGTGGTCGCCAAACCCTCCGCCGCCGCCCGATACCCGAGACCTCCGTTCCCCCTGCCGGGGCGGGCGAGGGGGCCGTGCCGGGGCGGGCGGGCCGCCAGGCTGGCGTTAAGGCGCCAGCGCCTGCGAAACTGGGCCTCAAGAGGCAGCCAGCGGACCCCGCCCCCGTCTACGGCCATACCACCCTGAACGCGCCCGATCTCGTCTGATCTCGGAAGCTAAGCAGGGTCGGGCCTGGTTAGTACTTGGATGGGAGACCGCCTGGGAATACCGGGTGCTGTAGGCTTTTTGCCTCCCGCTCCGCCCGCCTTCTCCTTTACTCGCCCGCGGCGGGGGCCGCCGGCTCCGCCCCCGCCGGGCCCCGCTGCAGGCCCCACCTCCTCAGGCCCCTCCCACCACGGCGCGCGCCGGCGGGGGCGCTCCCCGCCGGCCCGGCCGGCCAGGCGGCCAGAAGGCGGCCCTGGAAGGCAGCCGCACCCCAGACGCTCCCGGGGCGGCTGGCCCGGACCCAGACTCCGCCGCGGGCCCAGTTGCCGTCCTTTCGGCCCGCGAGCCCCTCGACCTGCACCTGGCCGCCCCCACCGGCGCCCAGCCCCGGCGCCGACACCTGTGTGCCGGTGTGTCCCTCCACAGCTCCCTCCGACAAAAGCCCCCCCACCACCACCCCGCCCCTCTGGCGTGTCACCGCGGCCGGGTGCGGGAGCGGGATGGAGGGCAGGGGCCGCTTCCCCGGGCCTGCCGGCCACCAGGGGCGGGGTCCTGAGCTCGGCGGGGGGTGTGGGGCAGGGGTGGCCTTGCCGGGGCTGAGGGGCCGTGGCGACTCAATGGTGGCTCCCAGTGGCTTCGGGCCAGCTGCTGTCGGGCAGGAGGGCCGGCCCGGGCTGTGGCCGGGCTGCGCCTAGCGCCGCGTGGGCGGGCAGGGCCGATGCCCAAGGGACCGCGGGCCCCGGGCCCTGAAGCCTCCGGGGCCACGTCCCTGTGAGCGACGTGCGGGATCTTGGGCGGGGCGCCAAGCGCCGAAGGCTTTGCTGGGTCACGGCCGCCCTGGGCTGGGAGGTGGTCGCCAAACCCTCCGCCGCCGCCCGATACCCGAGACCTCCGTTCCCCCTGCCGGGGCGGGCGGGCCGCCAGGCTGGCGTTAGGGCGCCAGCGCCAGCGAAACTGGGCCTCTAGAGGCCGCCCGCGGCCCCCGCCCCCGTCTACGGCCATACCACCCTGAACGCGCCCGATCTCCTCTGATCTCGGAAGCTAAGCAGGGTCGGGCCTGGTTAGTACTTGGATGGGAGACCGCCTGGGAATACCGGGTGCTGTAGGCTTTTTGCTTCCCGCTCCGCCCGCCTTCTCCTTTACTCGCCCGCGGCGGGGGGGCCGCCGGCTCCGCCCCCGCCGAGCCCCGCTGCAGGCAGGAGTCAAGGTGGTTTGCCTGCCCGAGCAGGAAGCTTGGGCGATGGCAGAAGCGGGAAGAAACTCTTGAGCACAGGTTCTTGGGATCCACGGAGCAGCGCATGCACATGCGATGGCTGCCTACACAGCTGGCTTGCTTGTCTGTGGGGAAAGGCGAGATGGGTCAGGGCCTGGGTTCCTGAGGGGCTGAGAATCAAGGCAGGGATAGAAGAAAGGGGACAGGCCCACATCCCCTGAACCCACGCCGGCGCCCACTCACCTTTGTGGAAAATACGATTGAAAAGTGCCCGCAAGAATCTCTTCAGATGCCTCCAGAGTTGAGGGAAGAAGGGGAGGGGCGAGGCCGGGAGCAGGGTGAGCCCTGAAATCCAACCCTTGTCCGGTCACACCCCAGCAGCCCTCCCACCTCAGCCCCTTCAAGACCCCAGGGCTCCCCCAACCGCGCTGCACAGATCCTGCCCTGACCATAGTCACCACGTTGATCCCCACGTTGAGCAAGATGAAGCTGACCGGGATCAGAAGAATTGAGTATCCTTGCTCCTGGCATTTCCTGGGGATGGGGCCAGTGAACGGCTCGGCTCGGTAGTAGTGTCGCTCACCCATGGCCGTTGGTCCCAGGACTGCCTGGGCCCCCTGCCCTCCAGTTTTAACTGGGAGCCAGACTGGGTCATAATGGGGCAGGTGTTGAGGTCACAGTGAGGGAGGGGGATGAAAGAAAAGGGGGGCCCAGAGTGGCATTCCCTGGTAACCAGGGTCAGGTAAGCTGAGCCTGGACAGTCAAACAGGGCCCGGTGGCCGGCATACATCCCCTCGAGCGGTCATTCATTCGCTCACCGCCCGCTGACTCACTTGTTCAAATGACACATTGCGTCTCTTGGCCCCTCTTGAGACTAGGAAGACCTTGGCCTCAGAGGCCTGC
>NW_028138659.1:55000-65000 GCF_964270905.1 Leucopleurus acutus | reverse complement strand
CCCTCCCTCCCTCCCTCCCTCCCTCCCTCCCTCCGTCCGGGCAGCCGGGGATCTTGCTCGTGACCCTCTGGGCACCCCGTGCCGGCCGCCCCGGGCCCCGCCGGCGTCTCCGTGGGATTTGCCCCCGCCGAGGAGTCGCGTGGGGAGCGCGTTTCCTTCGAGGCGGCCTCCCGGCGACGTCTTCCCAGCTTCCCCCGCCACCCCCCCCCCCCCCCCGTCTGCTGCCGGGGTCGCGCCGTGTCGTGCCGACCCGGGAGCTAGCTCCGAGACGGACGCCTCGGGGCCGCGCCAGACGCCCGCCGGCTCGCCCCGGCGGGCTGAGCTCGGGCGTTTGGGCGGCCCGGCGCTGCCGCATCCTCGGTGGCCGGCCGGCGACAGGGAACCCGGCCCGGGGACGTTGGAGCCGTTGTCGGGAGCCACCTGGCGGCCGCTTTTATATTGTCCCTCGTCTCTGGAGCTTCGGCGACCTTCGTGAGGGCTGTGACTCGGCCGCCGGGCCCGAGGCAGAGTTCCGGGAGCCGGGCGACGCTGGCGGTGACTGTCCCGGTGGCGCCCGGGCGTGGGCGCCTCCTGCTGTCGCTTGAGATTGGGCGTGCAGGCCTATGAGGGTGTGCCTGTCGCCGCGCTCTCGAGCCGGTCTGTGGGGCCGCCTGGCCTGGTCGACCAGCATCCGGCCGCGGGGACCGACCCGGCCACCCGACCCTCCTTCTTTCCTTCCTTCTTTCCTTCCTTCCTTCCTTCCCTCCCTCCCTCCCTCCCTGCCCCCACCCCCCCACCGCCCGGTCCCCACAGCGCCCCGCTCCGGAGGTGGGGACCGGCCCGTGCGTTTAGGCCGGTGGAGGGCGCGACGGGCTCGTTGGCGGGCGCGCGTGGGTCCCGGTGGTCGGATTCTTTCTGACCGATGCTTTTCCGAGTCGGACTCCGGAGGTGGGGACCGGGCTGGGCCGCGAGGGGTGACCCGGAGAGAGAGGCCCGGGCCCGGGTGCGGTCCCTCGTGGGCTCCGGTCGCCTGGGAGGTGCCTCCGTGCGAAAATGTTTAAGTCCCCCTGGGTCCGGGGACGCGGACGGACCGGGACCTGCTCGCGCGGGTGGCCGGGGAGGGCGCACCCGGCCCTTGAGCGGGCCCACGTGGGTCCCGGTCGGCGGACGCGACTTTTTCTCACCCTCCCCCGCCCCCTCCTCCACCGCGAGTCCCGGCCGGGGTGGGGGTGGCGGTGGGGACCGGCCCGAGTCGTACTGGGTGGCCCGGATAGGGCGGCCTGGGCCCGGGCGCGGTCCCTCGTGGGCCCCGCTCGTCAGAGGCGGCAGAGTGGGATATTTCCTTTTCTTTAACCGAGTCTTCGCCCGGGGACACGGAGGGACCCGCGGTACGGTACCTGCTCGCGCGGGCGATCCGGGGAGGGCGACCCCGGCCCGCTCGCTGCCTCTGCCACGTTTTCCCGGCCCTCCCGCCCCGCCCCGCCCCGCCCCGTCCCGCCCCGCCCCACTCTGCCGCCCCCCACCCCCCCGGGCTCCTCGGGTCGACCAGATGGCCCCGAGAGAGCTCCGGGGCTGCTGTGGATGGGGAAGTGTTGGGGAGAGGTAGCCGGGCCGAGGTCCGGGGAGCGCCCCCGAGGTTCGTGGATGGGCCCCGCTGCCGGGCGCCGTGATTTTTTTCGCCTGAAATGGGCCTTTTTTACCACCAGATAGGTGCTGACACGGTCTCCTCTGGCGTGTCTCGCTGGGGGTTCTGGGACTCTGGACGCGCGCGGGGCGCTGGGCTTTGGACCGCCGTCTGGCGCCCGAACCGGCCCTTGCCGCTTGAGCCGCCCGCTTGGGCCTGCGCGCCGGCTCTCGTGTGTGCGCCCGGCTGACCCGACCCGCGGTGCCGCCTCCGGTCTCTGGCTCACCCTCGGCGCGGGGGTGCGGGCCGGGCGCTCGCGTCCCTCGCGCTCCCCTCTTCCTCCCCGCCTTGCGGGTCGACCAGCTGTCCCCCCCCCCCCCCGGGACTTGGGCTCCGCGGGGCCCACCGGCCGCCGGGTCGACCAGTTGTCCTCCGCGGACTTGGGCTCCGCGCGTTCGCACACCGCTCGCCGTTTACCTGCGTCCCGAACGATGAGTGTGCCCGGTACGTCCGTCTCTTCGGATCAGACACGTACACGGGAACCGCTGAATGTTGAACATTACCGTGTTCTCTCCTCCCACCCCCCCACCCCCACCCCCACCCCCACCCCCTTGCGTCTGCGTGTTCCGTGTGTGCCGTACGCGGGCCTCTCACTGTGGTGGCCCCTCCCGTCGCGGAGCGCAGGCTCCGCGGCCACGGCTCACGGGCGGGCCTAGCCGCTCCCTCCGCGGCATGGGGGATCTTCGTTACGCTATTTTTATTCTTCCCCACCGGTGAATGTTCCTTCGTGGCGGCGGCAGCGAGGGGAAAACGACAACGGGGAACGGCCAAAGGAAATTCTTAGCTCCGAGTTCTAAATCCTCGGCGTACTCGTGACGGCTGAGGCCGCCCTGCCGCTGTCAACCTTCCGTGGAATCGCAGGGACGTTGGAGAAAAATGCTTCCGGGTCCGCGGTCCGCGGTCCCCGGTCCCCGGCCCCCGGTGTCCCCAGGTCCCCAGTGCCCCGTCCGCGGCCGTCGCTGAGCGGTGAAATGCGCACCAGGAGGATCGGGTTCGTCATCGTGTCCCCGCCGCCCCGCCGCCCCGCCGCCCCGCTGCTCCCGATCCCGATCCCGATCCCGATCCCGATGCGGCCCGCTCACTCGACTGCCCGTTGTCGGGCGCCACCTGCCGGTCGGTCGCTTTTTATACGGTCCAAAGAGGTCGACCAGATGGCTGGGCCGGCTGGGTGGGCGGGGCCAACCTCTGAGTGACGGAGGTATTTGACTGGGAGCAAGGAGGGCAGGGGATTCTAGATCGTGGGCCGGAGGCCAGGGAGGGGGGAGAGGGATGGTAGCCACTCTATTTTTGTTCTTTTTTAATGAACGCTTTTAAAACTCATTCATTCATTCATTCATTCATTCATTCATTCACTCACTCACTCACTCACTCACTCACTCACTCACTCATTCATTCAATTCCGTGCAGTGGAAGGATGGAGACCTAACCTAACCACTAGACCGCCAGGGAAGCCCTTAGCCACGCTAGCCCTCATCCATGTTTTTCAGGATCATTGAGAATCATTCATCTGACGGGATGGACTGGAGAGATCTTGTCCACGCATACAGGAGAGATCCATTGGAGGTTCCAGAACTTGGGTCTCTTGGCAAGGGCGTATCATGTTTAACATGGAAAGGACTATGCCAACGGTGGTCTCAGAATGAATGGAGTGTGCAAAGAGGTAGAAAGAGAGGTTCCCGACTTGGGGGGGGGGTGCGGGGAGGGGGGAAAGCCCCAACCACGTCGCCTCGTCCTCCATCCATCCCGACCAGGGTCACGGGCAGAACACAAGGGGCGGCTTCCCTCACTGGGGGCCCCGAACTTAGAAAACTCTCATCTCTGCCAAAAGACAAGCAGTGCTGGCTGGGGCTGGCACATTCTCTTCTTCTCATGGGACTGACGTTGATCTCCATAGCTCAGAAAACACGTGCGAACACTCAGAAGATACCCAAGCACTGTGTCCTTTACCTGGCTCCCTGTCGCTCACTCTCCGCCTCTGTCTCTGCCACTCGCTGTCTCTTTCTTTCTCCCGGTCTCTCTCTCTCTCTCTCTCTCTCTCTCTCTCTCTCTCTCTCTCTCTCTCTCTCTCTCTCTCTTCTCTCTCTCGCGCGCGCGCGCGCGCGCGCTCGCGCTCTCCCCCACCCCTGCTCTTCCTCCCCCACTTTATCTCTTTCTTCCCGCCTCCTCTCTTTCTTTCTCTCTGTCTCCCTCTCTGTCTCTCTGCCTCTCGTCTCTCTCTGTCTCTGTCTCTGTCTCTCTCCACACCCCCCCCCCGTCTCTCCCTCCCTGTCCCTCCCTGTCCCTCCCTGTCTCTCCCTCTCTGTCTCTCCCTCCCTCCCTCCCTCCCTCCCTCCCTCCCTCCCTCCCTCTTTTTCCTCTCTCTCCCTCTCCTGGCCTCTCCTCCACGTTCTCCCTTCCTCGCTTTCTGTCTCCCTCTCCCTCACCCATCCCCACTCCCCCCCATCCCCGGTCATGGGACATCCTCATTTTCCATGAGAACTCATGGAGATGGAAGGGATGTTGGACTGATGTTCGCGTGCTACCGGATCCCACTCCCACAGGGATAGCTGCTGCACTGCCTTTGGCAGGCCATGGTGGGTGGGGGTGGTGTCTCTTCTTCTGTATCGGTAGAAATGATTTCAAGAGGAGGCAGGATGGGCATAGGTCCGCTGCCTCACACCAAGGCCCTTTGGGAGCATTTCAGTGAATCGGGACAGAACATTTTTCTCCGTGCGGGGAGGGAACCGGAATAGGGCAAACCACCCCGAAATGGACCGCTTTGGCACACAGATGAGTTGAGTTCGAATTGAAGGCGCTTCAGAAACGACGGGTGGGCGACGAGGACGCTCTGCCGCTCTGCCTCTCCCTCTTCTTCCTGACCTGAAAGGAGGACCAAGATCTTCCTCGAGAAGAAGCTCAAACTCAGAGCCCGCCCTTTCGAGTGACTCCTGGCTTGGGCTTCTCCTGCGTGGGGGTCACGGTGCACGCGTTCCTCAGCCGTGGGTCGCTCTCTTCTCGAGCTGTCTTTTGGGGACAGGGGCCTCTCAGGCAAGAACTCAGAAGGATCGTCGAGGGAACGTCGTTTTTCCTCTCCCACGACTGATGAATGCAGACAGACACACAGGAATCTCGCCCCCCGCTTCCACCCCCGCCCCCCACCCCCCACCCCAAGTGGGAGGAGTCGCCGGACATCCTTGGGGTCACACACAGCCAGCCTCCGTGGCTCTTCTATGTTGCCAGGCTCCCTGGCCTTCACTGACCCCGCACGCCCCCAGTGAAGTTGCATCATCGTTCATAGTGTAAATGCTGTGAGAAGATAAGCTTTTCAAAATAAAATTCTCCCTGCCTTTCCTTCCCAAGAACACCATGAACACCTACTGTCATGTGCAGTGCTTATGGACCCACCTGGACCAGAGGACCCTCTCCGACAGACACCCTCCCCACCCCACCCCACCCCACCCCACCCCACCCCACCCCACCCCCAGGAACTCACTTGCTCCGAGTCATCGAGGAGAGGGTGTCTGGTTCCGTGTCTTAAATGGGTGGGCCAATGACACGTCATCTCCTAGTAAGCCATCGGGTTCACCGGTTTGGGTTCGGGTTCGGTGGCATGAAGTACATTTACGTCCTCCTTGAGTTTGACTTTGAAAGTCTTGGGGCCCTGAGTAGGCCGCCCCCAAACGTGCCTCCGTGGCATAGAGAAGTTTTGGAATTAGACTGACAACACCACGAGAGGGACACTCTGACTCTCTTTTACTTCTCCCCTCTGAAATCAGGAAGAAAATCTCTCACGTGAAAGGGGAGGGGGGCGGGAGGTGTAGACATCATGACGAAATGAACCGCCCTCATGTCTCGTGAAATGTTCACGAATCATCTGAGTAGGACTGCTCATAACGAATAGAGGGCATAGATGTTAACGAGATAAGGATGTTTAAGGGGAACTCTCCCCCCAATGATCGTTTTCCATAGGCCGACTTCAAGACTTTCCCACATCTCTGGTCATCTCTAGGCTTAGAGGTTGGCTAAGTGCCATTGGCAGGGTGAAATCTCAGCGAGTGTCTACATCACCTCCACATAAGATAAAATACTGAAATGTTCACGGCTCCACAAGTCTAAGGGTCTCCCTGCTTTGGACCTTTTACGGAGGAGAGACTGAGCGTGTTTGGTTCCATGCCTAGATAGATCTTGTGCTTTAGGGAAAGAGTGTACTCGGTAGGAGCCTAGACTTCTACAAAGTATTCCATGTTCACACTGTTCACTGTGGTTGGCTTCCTTACTTTCACTGACTGAAGAAAAAAAAAAAAAAAAAAACAGACAGTGTCCAAGGACGAGGCATTCTAAAGAAGGAACGGAACGTGTGTGGTCCAAGCTACCTGATGTCGCCATCCTCATGGTAGGAAGAGGACTTTTTTGGGGGAGTGGGGAGGCAAAGTAGAAGATACGCAGATAATGTTTGGGGGAAGGAGAAAGAGATTTTAGTCCTAAAGGTGGTCACTTCTCAATGGAAAAGAAAGAAAACGAGGGACAGGCTAAAAATGGGCACAGACGATTGGAAAAGGTGTGTGAAGAAAACGGTCTTTGGAAAGGAATCGGATCCGTGGTCAGGACTGACTGGATAAGATGAGGATGGATTCAAAGACAGAAATGAGTTTTCGTATCAACGTGAAACATGTGCAAAAATAGAATTTAGTTGTCTCTCTATGTTAAAAGGACAAGGTTTGGGTTTAGGGTTTGGGTTTTTCTTTCATCGGTCTGCTCTGTCCATCATGAGAGATCAGATTAGATTAGGAAAGGTTTCTTCCTTTATCTTTAAGGAGAGAAGGGAGGGAAGGAAGGGAGGGAAGGAAGGAAGGAAGGAAGGAAGGAAGGAAGGAAGGAAGGAAGGAAGGAAGGAAGGAAGGAAGGAAGGAAGGAAGGAAGGAAAGGAAGCAAGAAAGAAAAGCTTATGCCTTGTCAAAAGTCATCACTTATTTTCTAGGTTGCCGTTATCAGGTCTCGGAGGACTCACATCAGCTTAGTCCTCTCGAGATTCAAAGAACCAGGTGTGGCTCGGAACTGAAGAAGAAGCTTCTCTCTCTGCCTAGCAAGTCTCTCCTTGGGATGTCGGTGACCTGGCTAGCGAAGCACTGTTTCACAGTGACCTATATCCGATTAAGTGCTTTACAACCTTTTGGATATTTTGGACACACTTGCCCCCCGGTTGAAGGACAGGTGAAGTCCTTTGGACTTAGAACGCACTTTGAGTTAGGATGCAGGAGGAGAGGGCCCTCGAAATAGCCCAAAAATGTGTTCTCTCTCCTGAGAAACGAGAGAGATGAAACTGAGTACGTTTCTTGGAGAGCATCGATGACACGGGAAGCGTCGTCGAAGAGGAAGGAACAACGTGAAGTCTACTTTGGCTTGTGTCTGTACACCGATGTGTTCTAACTGTTCCAGACATGATGGGATGTTTCTTCCTGGAAGTCTTCTCTGCCCTGGCATAAAGGGTTGTCTGTCGTCGTCAAAATGGAGGCTCACACGAAAGGGACGGAACCCAGTATCAGGGAGGTGTTCTAACCGACGTTCACGCCAAGGCAGCAACAACAGCCTGTGGAAAGGTGGTGGGGGTGGCGGGGCACACGTGGATCGAGTCCATTCTGTCCTGTCAACAGCCGGTCGGGGCTATGGCAGACGGGAGACGGCGGCCCGGCCGGTTGGTTACTCCCTGGCCGACCTCCCCCCTCCCCCACCCCCACCCCCCCACCTTGCATTCCTTCACCCACCCATGGTGCCTTGAAGATGACCCCAATTGTACATAGACATTGGCGGGAAGATTTCTACAGTCTACCGGCAACGTCTGACCTGTCATGCTTGTAACCCTGGGGGGGGGGGGGGAGGGGGGCGGGGGGGAACTATTTTTCTCTCTGGAAAGAAAACCTCCTCTCTCTGGACCCTCTGAACCCCAGCCACTGGACTTCATTCCACTGCCACTTAGTAGGGGTCATCCAAGCATTCTTGTGGCCGTAGGTATGTCTTCCGTGTGGGTTGAAGTCTTCCCTCACTCACTGCAAGCCTGATGTCCTCACCGTGGCACAGAGACCGGTAAAAAAACAAAATGTGTTTGCCACTTGGGGTCTACCTTCCACAGCCTCCCCTGTGATCAGATCACGGCACCCGCTTCGCTGGGCAAATCCTACAATCCTTCACAGAAGCTCTTGCAAACTTTTTGGAACCGTCACTCGTCCAGTCACGCTCGATCATCAGGCAAGGTCGGCAGAACCGATGGAAAGACTGGACTCCAAGGAGAACAAGGATGACTTACACGGGGTTGAATGAACTGATGAACAGGATGATAATGTGTATGACTACTTGTGTAAAGTAGGACGGATTGGGGAAGCGGGGGATAACTTAGGGGGTTGGGATGAACATGTACACATGACTGTACATAAAATCGGTAATCAACAAGCAAGCGCCTCCTACTATATAGCACAGGAAACTCTACTCAATACTTTGTAATAAGCCTATGAGAGAAAAGAATCTGAAAAAAAAAAAAAACCCTACGTAAAATACATTTATATATATATATATATATATATATATACACACACACACACACACACACACACACACACACACACACATACACACACACACACGTGTGTAGGTATATGTATATATATACACGTATGTATATATATATGTATATGTATATATGGAGAGAGAGAGAGAGAGGAGGGAGAGAGAGAGAGAGAGAGAGAGAGAGAGAGAGACAGAGACAGAGACAGAGACAGAGACAGAGAGAGACAGAGACACTGAGACAGAGAGAGACAGAGAGAAAGAAGAGACAGAGAGATAGAGGGATTAGGACTGATTCTTAAATCTTTTGTTTTCCAGAGACAAGGAAAAACAGAAACAAACCAACAAAACCCAATTTTCTTTTTTCTTTTTTTTATTTTTAAAGATGGACATCCATTTGGTAACTTATACCTCTGTCAGCAGGATGGAATCACTGATCTTTTTCTCCCTACCTTCCTTAATTCAGAAACTCTCAGTGAGGCTTCTTATTTCCTTGGCAACCGAGTTATTTGCATACGTTACTTGGAGGCCAAAATTATGTTTCCATAAAACGGGGATACTCACTTGTGGATATGAAGTTCTGGAGCTACTCGTTTCCCTTAGGGTGTTGTTCTTAACCTGAAAACTGGACTGCATCCCGAAGTTTTTTGAGTTCCCTCCAATATCTGGCTACGACTCTCCCCATGAACGTTTGCCATTTTCTCCCACCCTTTTGACTTGGCCTCACTGAGAACTAAAATGGCCCTTTGCCTGAAGCTCTGCAAACGGAAGCTAGAGAACTTGACGAAACGGCCACAACGGCTCCTATGGAAACAATCCTCGTGCCTGTTTCTTTGAGAGCCACTCCGAAATTTGAACCAAACACCCGACGACATCATCAGAGGTGTTTCAGACTTCTAAAGTTGCTTCGACCCTGACATCTAGAAATCTCCTTCTCACACACACACACACACACACACACACACACACACACACCCCTACACACACGAGTCACCAGCTCAGCTTTAATATGTTCCAAGGAACTTTCAGAGGAGGGAACTCTTGGGCTCCAGAGTAGGCCGCCCCAAAATCTGCCTCCATGCTCTATTGATTATTTTGAATTCAAGTGACTTAAGAACCGGGCAGCACAAGAGGGACACACTGGCCCGCCTTTCTGTCCTCCTGCGGAGGAAGATCTCAAGTGAAGACATCTGCTTCCATGCATGTCCATGATTCTCAAATGGTGTAGTGGGGTTTCCTGGGTTAGGAAAAGGAGGGGACATCTTTTGCCTGGAAAAAAAGGCCTGTTTCTCACACAACCTCCTCCCATCCCTTACCTCTCTCCCTCCTTCCCTCCCTGCAGTTTGGAGGGGACAGCCTAAGGGTGGGGAAATTGGGGAAAGAAAAAAGACAGAGCCATTCATTAAAGAGAAGCTCGAGGCAAAGTCAAAGGCTCCGACTTGGCCGGAGAGCTTTCTGCATTTGAATGGAGCGATTGAACGAGGCCCTGCCGAATGAATCGTCCGGACCTCCCCTCCCCTCCCCCGCTCCTGGCAAAGGTCAGTCCAGGGGACTTAGGAAGGAGCTCTGGAGAAGGAACGGGGGTGGGGGTGGGGGTGGGGGCGGGACCAACAGACAATAGCCGCTGCCTGCCTGCCTGCCTGCCTGCCTGCCTGCCTGCCTGCCTGCCTGCCGGGCTGAGGCCTGAGGCCTGAGGCCTGAGGCCTGAGGCCTGAGGGCCACCACGCTGGCTCCTGCAACACAATCCCTTCCAGGAAACTGCTGTGATGACTCTTTGGCAGTGAAGGATCAACTCTGAACTCT
>NW_028138659.1:45000-47500 GCF_964270905.1 Leucopleurus acutus | reverse complement strand
TGGGCGGCCCGGCGCTGCCGCATCCTCGGTGGCCGGCCGGCGACAGGGAACCCGGCCCGGGGACGTTGGAGCCGTTGTCGGGAGCCACCTGGCGGCCGCTTTTATATTGTCCCTCGTCTCTGGAGCTTCGGCGACCTTCGTGAGGGCTGTGACTCGGCCGCCGGGCCCGAGGCAGAGTTCCGGGAGCCGGGCGACGCTGGCGGTGACTGTCCCGGTGGCGCCCGGGCGTGGGCGCCTCCTGCTGTCGCTTGAGATTGGGCGTGCAGGCCTATGAGGGTGTGCCTGTCGCCGCGCTCTCGAGCCGGTCTGTGGGGCCGCCTGGCCTGGTCGACCAGCATCCGGCCGCGGGGACCGACCCGGCCACCCGACCCTCCTTCTTTCCTTCCTTCTTTCCTTCCTTCCTTCCTTCCCTCCCTCCCTCCCTCCCTGCCCCCACCCCCCCACCGCCCGGTCCCCACAGCGCCCCGCTCCGGAGGTGGGGACCGGCCCGTGCGTTTAGGCCGGTGGAGGGCGCGACGGGCTCGTTGGCGGGCGCGCGTGGGTCCCGGTGGTCGGATTCTTTCTGACCGATGCTTTTCCGAGTCGGACTCCGGAGGTGGGGACCGGGCTGGGCCGCGAGGGGTGACCCGGAGAGAGAGGCCCGGGCCCGGGTGCGGTCCCTCGTGGGCTCCGGTCGCCTGGGAGGTGCCTCCGTGCGAAAATGTTTAAGTCCCCCTGGGTCCGGGGACGCGGACGGACCGGGACCTGCTCGCGCGGGTGGCCGGGGAGGGCGCACCCGGCCCTTGAGCGGGCCCACGTGGGTCCCGGTCGGCGGACGCGACTTTTTCTCACCCTCCCCCGCCCCCTCCTCCACCGCGAGTCCCGGCCGGGGTGGGGGTGGCGGTGGGGACCGGCCCGAGTCGTACTGGGTGGCCCGGATAGGGCGGCCTGGGCCCGGGCGCGGTCCCTCGTGGGCCCCGCTCGTCAGAGGCGGCAGAGTGGGATATTTCCTTTTCTTTAACCGAGTCTTCGCCCGGGGACACGGAGGGACCCGCGGTACGGTACCTGCTCGCGCGGGCGATCCGGGGAGGGCGACCCCGGCCCGCTCGCTGCCTCTGCCACGTTTTCCCGGCCCTCCCGCCCCGCCCCGCCCCGCCCCGTCCCGCCCCGCCCCACTCTGCCGCCCCCCACCCCCCCGGGCTCCTCGGGTCGACCAGATGGCCCCGAGAGAGCTCCGGGGCTGCTGTGGATGGGGAAGTGTTGGGGAGAGGTAGCCGGGCCGAGGTCCGGGGAGCGCCCCCGAGGTTCGTGGATGGGCCCCGCTGCCGGGCGCCGTGATTTTTTTCGCCTGAAATGGGCCTTTTTTACCACCAGATAGGTGCTGACACGGTCTCCTCTGGCGTGTCTCGCTGGGGGTTCTGGGACTCTGGACGCGCGCGGGGCGCTGGGCTTTGGACCGCCGTCTGGCGCCCGAACCGGCCCTTGCCGCTTGAGCCGCCCGCTTGGGCCTGCGCGCCGGCTCTCGTGTGTGCGCCCGGCTGACCCGACCCGCGGTGCCGCCTCCGGTCTCTGGCTCACCCGAGGGCGGCGGGGCGAGGTGGTGCGTGGGTCTTCTACCCCGTGTGACTCCCCTTCCCCGCCGCAGGCACCCGGGGGTTGGCTGAGACGACCCCACCCCGCAGGCTCCGTGCCACGTGTCAGGCGTTCTCCTCGCGGGGTCGTCGGCCACTGTTGCCCGAGAAGGCAGAGAGAGAGAAGGGGGGGCTGGGTGCCGGCTGAGGCTGAAGCAGGCTCCTCCGGTGAGGGTCCTCGCCGTGGCCCTCCCCCCTCGGGGCCCTCGTGGCCCTCGTGGCCCTCGTGGCCCCTGGCTCTCTGGATTGACTGATCGATGTGGTGATGTCGCGCTCTCCTGGGCCGGGCCTTAAGTCGCGCCAGACGAGGGACGGACGTTCTTGGCGAACGGGACCGCTCTTCTCGTTCTGTCCGCGGGCCCCTCGCCTCTCTTGTCACGCCCTGCCCGGCCTGCCGAGGGGTGTGTGGGAGGCAGGGGTGGTGGTCTCCGGCCCTGGCCTGCGGTCTCCCGCCTCCTGCCTCACGGCGTGGGCGGGGCCGTGGTCCTCGGACGCAGCAGACGCTCTCGCTTCGCCTCCTTGGCGTGTGCCTCGCGGGCGGTCCTCCCCGCGTCGGTGGGGGCCGTCCCGCCGCTGCGCCGCGCGCCCGCTGCCGGCGCGTGAGCGTGACTTGCTCGGTCCTCTGTGGTGCCCCTGGAGCGCTCCAGGTCGTCCCTCAGGCGCGCGAGGCCGAGCGGTGGTGTCGTTCCCTTTTCCCAGCGTGCTCCTCGGGGTCTCCGCCGCGGTGGTGTGTCCCGTGAGTGGCTCTCGCGGGGGGGGTCGAGACGGTAAAGGGCGCGGGGGCTTGCCTCTGTTTCTCTGCTTCGGTGGGGGACGGGGGCCTGCCGCCTCGTCGCCATCGTCCTCCCACGGTGTGCCGTGGGGGGACTGACTTCGTGGCCGGGCCGACG
>NW_028138659.1:37500-40000 GCF_964270905.1 Leucopleurus acutus | reverse complement strand
CGGGGGGGCCGCCCGCCCGCCCGCCCGCCCGTCGCCTTCCCGCCGCCGGCCCTGGGCCGGTTCCCCGCCGGTCGGTCGTGGGTCCTCCGCTCCGTGCCCTCCGCCCCCTCGGCGGGCGCCTCTTTACCTGTGTCCCGAGCCCCGGGACCTCGCCTCCCTCCGTCGTCCGTCCGGCTCTCTCTCTCTTTCACGCCCTCCCTCCCCGTGCGCCCCCTGCCCGCGCTCGCCACCCGCTTCCCGTCGAAGCTCCCCTTACGCCCTCGGTGGCGACAAGGGGGGCCCCGGGAACGCGGGCGCGGGCCGGGCTAGGGCCACGGGGGCCGGGGGTTTGGGGTTCAGGAGCAGAGAGGGCCGTGTCCGGGCGCGAGCGTGGGGAAGGTCTCCGCCCGGTTTCGGGGACACACGGGTGGGGGCGTCGTCGGGCGGTGGCCGTGGTGTCTCGTGTGGCGGTCGGCCCGGCCCCCCCGGCCGGGGTCCCGCGTCACGGGCCGGTAGCGCCGAGGCCCCGCGTGTTGCGGGCGGCCGCGGGCGGAGAAGCGTGTCGGTCGGTGTCCGGGCGGCGGTGAGCGTGGGGGCGCCCCGCGCCCAGCCCCACCCCCCACGCCTCGCCCGCCTCCCCCCTCTCCAGGTACCTAGCGCGTCCCGGCGCGGAGGTTTAAAGACCCATGGGGGGTCGCCCGTCCGCCTTGGGGTCGGGGCGGTCGGGCCCGCGGGGAGTCGGGAGGCCCCTCCCTTCTCCCCCAGGCTCCGCTTCACCCCCCCCACCACCGGCACCTCACCACACACGGGGCCGGGGCGCCGCGCCGCCGCGGCGCCGCCGGTCCACCCCGCCGCGGCCGTCGGGAGGGGGCTACCCGGCGGCCGTGGTGCGGGCCGGGGCCGTGCGCCGCGCGCCTGCGCGCCCCGCGTCCCCTGTGTGTGTGTGTGTGTGTCTGTGTGTGCGTGCGCACGCACGGTTGGGTTGGGGGGGGACAGGTGGGAACCCCCCGGGCGCCTGTGGGGTGTCCGAGCCCGCCCCGCCCGCGGGGTCGGTGCCGGGCGCCCCGTGGTGTGAAACCCTCCGGCCCCCTCCGGTCTGCTTGTTTTCTGTCTGACTTGGCCGGCCAGGGGCAGCCCCTCCGGGGGAAGGTGCCGTGCCACCGGCGGGGGGCCCTCCCCCGCCGAAACCCAGAGAAACCAAAACTCGTACGACTCTTAGCGGTGGATCACTCGGCTCGTGCGTCGATGAAGAACGCAGCTAGCTGCGAGAATTAATGTGAATTGCAGGACACATTGATCATCGACACTTCGAACGCACTTGCGGCCCCGGGTTCCTCCCGGGGCTACGCCTGTCTGAGCGTCGCTTGACGATCAATCGCCCCCCCCGGGGTGTGCGTGCGTGCGCGCGCCTTCCCGGGGGTGGCGCGGCTGGGGGTTTGCTCGCAGGGCCCGCCGGGGCCCTCCGTCCCCCTAAGTGCAGACGCGGCGCCCCCCGGCCACGGGGGCGCGCTGCCCGCGAGCGGGAAAGAGAAAGGGGTTAGAGAGAGAGAGCTCGCGACGAGGCCCTGGCCGCGTGGCCTCCGCGGTCGGTCCCCCTTCGGGAAGCGCCCTCGCGCCGCAAGCGGTCTCTGGGCGCTACCCCCGGGGTGTCGGTGGGCGGGGACGGTCCCGCGCCCTCGCGGCCGGGGCCGGCGGTGGTGGTTGGGCCGCGTCCGTTCCGCCGTCGTACGCCGCCCGCCCCCGGCGGCGTCCCGGCGAGGTCCGGCCCGCCTCCTCCGCGGGGCCCCGACCCGCGCGTCCGGGGTCCGTGCCCGCCCCCGCCGCCTCGCCTCGCCGTGTCGGGGCGGGCGTCTCGGGCCGAGGCCCGGTCGTGCGTGCGCGGCCGCGCCCCGGGGATGCGTGCCCCGGCGGCGACCCGCGGGACGCCGCGGCGTCGCCTGCCGCCGCGCGCTTTCCCCCGGGCTGCGGCCGCGCCGCTCGGCGCTTCGTGCACGCTCCCCGAGCCGGCCGGCGGTGGGCGCCTGTCGGTGGTGGGCGGCGGGGGCGCACGGCGTCGTCCGTCCGTCGCTCGTCGTGGCGGGGCCGTCTCGCGGCTGCGTGGAGGCTGTGCGGCGTCGGCGGCGTGAGGGGTGGAGAGGCGGAGAACGGAGACGGGGGGGGGAGAGAGAGGGGAGAGCGAGAGAGGGTTGGGAGTCGGTCGCGGAAGGAGGCGCGGGGAGGAGGGCCCGGCGGTCGGGGGGCGACCGCCGGGTTTTCTCCCCACCGCCTTGCCCTCCGCGCCGCCCGCCGCCCTCTCCCGTCCGCTGCTCCCGCTCCTCGTCCTCCTCGTCGTCCTCTCCCGTCCCCCCGCCCCCACCCCCGTCGTCTGCCGTCCTCCCCTCCGTGACGTGACGGCGCCGGCTCTGCGGCGCGCTCGGGTGTCGTGCGTCTCCCGGCCGCCACCCCCGGCCTCCCCGCCCCGCCCGTCCGTCCGTCCGTCCGTCCCGTGGCCGCCGGCTCGTGCTCCCGTCCCGCCCCTCCC
>NW_028138659.1:20000-27500 GCF_964270905.1 Leucopleurus acutus | reverse complement strand
CCTAAAGGTGGTCACTTCTCAATGGAAAAGAAAGAAAACGAGGGACAGGCTAAAAATGGGCACAGACGATTGGAAAAGGTGTGTGAAGAAAACGGTCTTTGGAAAGGAATCGGATCCGTGGTCAGGACTGACTGGATAAGATGAGGATGGATTCAAAGACAGAAATGAGTTTTCGTATCAACGTGAAACATGTGCAAAAATAGAATTTAGTTGTCTCTCTATGTTAAAAGGACAAGGTTTGGGTTTAGGGTTTGGGTTTTTCTTTCATCGGTCTGCTCTGTCCATCATGAGAGATCAGATTAGATTAGGAAAGGTTTCTTCCTTTATCTTTAAGGAGAGAAGGGAGGGAAGGAAGGGAGGAAGGAAGGAAGGAAGGAAGGAAGGAAGGAAGGAAGGAAGGAAGGAAGGAAGGAAGGAAGGAAGGAAGGAAGGAAGGAAGGAAAAAGGAAGCAAGAAAGAAAAGCTTATGCCTTGTCAAAAGTCATCACTTATTTTCTAGGTTGCCGTTATCAGGTCTCGGAGGACTCACATCAGCTTAGTCCTCTCGAGATTCAAAGAACCAGGTGTGGCTCGGAACTGAAGAAGAAGCTTCTCTCTCTGCCTAGCAAGTCTCTCCTTGGGATGTCGGTGACCTGGCTAGCGAAGCACTGTTTCACAGTGACCTATATCCGATTAAGTGCTTTACAACCTTTTGGATATTTTGGACACACTTGCCCCCCGGTTGAAGGACAGGTGAAGTCCTTTGGACTTAGAACGCACTTTGAGTTAGGATGCAGGAGGAGAGGGCCCTCGAAATAGCCCAAAAATGTGTTCTCTCTCCTGAGAAACGAGAGAGATGAAACTGAGTACGTTTCTTGGAGAGCATCGATGACACGGGAAGCGTCGTCGAAGAGGAAGGAACAACGTGAAGTCTACTTTGGCTTGTGTCTGTACACCGATGTGTTCTAACTGTTCCAGACATGATGGGATGTTTCTTCCTGGAAGTCTTCTCTGCCCTGGCATAAAGGGTTGTCTGTCGTCGTCAAAATGGAGGCTCACACGAAAGGGACGGAACCCAGTATCAGGGAGGTGTTCTAACCGACGTTCACGCCAAGGCAGCAACAACAGCCTGTGGAAAGGTGGTGGGGGTGGCGGGGCACACGTGGATCGAGTCCATTCTGTCCTGTCAACAGCCGGTCGGGGCTATGGCAGACGGGAGACGGCGGCCCGGCCGGTTGGTTACTCCCTGGCCGACCTCCCCCCTCCCCCACCCCCACCCCCCCACCTTGCATTCCTTCACCCACCCATGGTGCCTTGAAGATGACCCCAATTGTACATAGACATTGGCGGGAAGATTTCTACAGTCTACCGGCAACGTCTGACCTGTCATGCTTGTAACCCTGGGGGGGGGGGGGGAGGGGGGCGGGGGGGAACTATTTTTCTCTCTGGAAAGAAAACCTCCTCTCTCTGGACCCTCTGAACCCCAGCCACTGGACTTCATTCCACTGCCACTTAGTAGGGGTCATCCAAGCATTCTTGTGGCCGTAGGTATGTCTTCCGTGTGGGTTGAAGTCTTCCCTCACTCACTGCAAGCCTGATGTCCTCACCGTGGCACAGAGACCGGTAAAAAAACAAAATGTGTTTGCCACTTGGGGTCTACCTTCCACAGCCTCCCCTGTGATCAGATCACGGCACCCGCTTCGCTGGGCAAATCCTACAATCCTTCACAGAAGCTCTTGCAAACTTTTTGGAACCGTCACTCGTCCAGTCACGCTCGATCATCAGGCAAGGTCGGCAGAACCGATGGAAAGACTGGACTCCAAGGAGAACAAGGATGACTTACACGGGGTTGAATGAACTGATGAACAGGATGATAATGTGTATGACTACTTGTGTAAAGTAGGACGGATTGGGGAAGCGGGGGATAACTTAGGGGGTTGGGATGAACATGTACACATGACTGTACATAAAATCGGTAATCAACAAGCAAGCGCCTCCTACTATATAGCACAGGAAACTCTACTCAATACTTTGTAATAAGCCTATGAGAGAAAAGAATCTGAAAAAAAAAAAAAACCCTACGTAAAATACATTTATATATATATATATATATATATATATACACACACACACACACACACACACACACACACACACACACATACACACACACACACGTGTGTAGGTATATGTATATATATACACGTATGTATATATATATGTATATGTATATATGGAGAGAGAGAGAGAGAGGAGGGAGAGAGAGAGAGAGAGAGAGAGAGAGAGAGAGACAGAGACAGAGACAGAGACAGAGACAGAGAGAGACAGAGACACTGAGACAGAGAGAGACAGAGAGAAAGAAGAGACAGAGAGATAGAGGGATTAGGACTGATTCTTAAATCTTTTGTTTTCCAGAGACAAGGAAAAACAGAAACAAACCAACAAAACCCAATTTTCTTTTTTCTTTTTTTTATTTTTAAAGATGGACATCCATTTGGTAACTTATACCTCTGTCAGCAGGATGGAATCACTGATCTTTTTCTCCCTACCTTCCTTAATTCAGAAACTCTCAGTGAGGCTTCTTATTTCCTTGGCAACCGAGTTATTTGCATACGTTACTTGGAGGCCAAAATTATGTTTCCATAAAACGGGGATACTCACTTGTGGATATGAAGTTCTGGAGCTACTCGTTTCCCTTAGGGTGTTGTTCTTAACCTGAAAACTGGACTGCATCCCGAAGTTTTTTGAGTTCCCTCCAATATCTGGCTACGACTCTCCCCATGAACGTTTGCCATTTTCTCCCACCCTTTTGACTTGGCCTCACTGAGAACTAAAATGGCCCTTTGCCTGAAGCTCTGCAAACGGAAGCTAGAGAACTTGACGAAACGGCCACAACGGCTCCTATGGAAACAATCCTCGTGCCTGTTTCTTTGAGAGCCACTCCGAAATTTGAACCAAACACCCGACGACATCATCAGAGGTGTTTCAGACTTCTAAAGTTGCTTCGACCCTGACATCTAGAAATCTCCTTCTCACACACACACACACACACACACACACACACACACACACCCCTACACACACGAGTCACCAGCTCAGCTTTAATATGTTCCAAGGAACTTTCAGAGGAGGGAACTCTTGGGCTCCAGAGTAGGCCGCCCCAAAATCTGCCTCCATGCTCTATTGATTATTTTGAATTCAAGTGACTTAAGAACCGGGCAGCACAAGAGGGACACACTGGCCCGCCTTTCTGTCCTCCTGCGGAGGAAGATCTCAAGTGAAGACATCTGCTTCCATGCATGTCCATGATTCTCAAATGGTGTAGTGGGGTTTCCTGGGTTAGGAAAAGGAGGGGACATCTTTTGCCTGGAAAAAAAGGCCTGTTTCTCACACAACCTCCTCCCATCCCTTACCTCTCTCCCTCCTTCCCTCCCTGCAGTTTGGAGGGGACAGCCTAAGGGTGGGGAAATTGGGGAAAGAAAAAAGACAGAGCCATTCATTAAAGAGAAGCTCGAGGCAAAGTCAAAGGCTCCGACTTGGCCGGAGAGCTTTCTGCATTTGAATGGAGCGATTGAACGAGGCCCTGCCGAATGAATCGTCCGGACCTCCCCTCCCCTCCCCCGCTCCTGGCAAAGGTCAGTCCAGGGGACTTAGGAAGGAGCTCTGGAGAAGGAACGGGGGTGGGGGTGGGGGTGGGGGCGGGACCAACAGACAATAGCCGCTGCCTGCCTGCCTGCCTGCCTGCCTGCCTGCCTGCCTGCCTGCCTGCCTGCCGGGCTGAGGCCTGAGGCCTGAGGCCTGAGGCCTGAGGCCTGAGGGCCACCACGCTGGCTCCTGCAACACAATCCCTTCCAGGAAACTGCTGTGATGACTCTTTGGCAGTGAAGGATCAACTCTGAACTCTCTTGGCCTATTTCTGCAAAAGGCCCGAGCCTCAGCTACGACAGATTCTCTGGGTTTCTTGGCACAGGGACTGACCCGCACCCTCCCGTCCTGTCAGATCCTCCTTTGTACACACGCCTCCACTCACTGGAAGGGTTCTTTGGCCTCGTCCAGAAAACGAACACACAAAAAGAAACCCACAAACAAGACTGAAATGATGTGTTGGTAGTTATGGGAAAGAAACCTGCTCCTCTCACACACCTGAGGGCAGGAAGCGAAGGCAGGTTCTCGGCCGGAGGGGGACGGGGTGAACCGAGGTCGGTCAGCGCCCCCCTCCCCCCGCTTCTCTCCCAGGTGACGTGGGCCCCCCTTCCCCGCCTCTCTCTGCGCCCCCCATCCCCACCCCGCCCTGGTTCTGATACTTCACTCGGGAAACTTCTCTAGGCCGGCCGAGATGCCAGCTTGCTGTCCTGCCGTTTCATGCCCATCCCTATCAGCCATGTCCAAAAGGCACAGGAAATCGTGGACAGCAGATAGCGCACCCAGAGGGGTGTGTGTGTGTGTGTGTGTGTGTGTGTGTGTGTGTGTGTGTGTGTGTGTGTGTGTGTGTGTGTGTTTTGGTGGGGTTTCTGTCTGCGTGTGTGTTTGCTTTTGGTTTGGCTTTTTTTTTTTTTTCTTCGATAAACTCGCCCCATTTGGGAGTCGGGTGGAACACGGTGGGTGTCTCCTGGCCTGCCACCCTAACAAACCCCAAAGAGACTCATTTTGGGGTCTCGGCCAGCCAGGTCCCCTTTCTTGGAATTCTGGTTTCACAAATCCGTCTCGTGTCCATGGAATTCTCAGGTCCAGCCATCGACCCTAAGGACGGGGAGGGAAGGTTTTGTCCCGGGGACATCTTCCTTCCTTGCCCGCCTCCTCGGGGTTCCGGACGCTTCGGTATGCTGACGTGCCGTGCCCTCCTCAGCTCCACCCCGACCCCCATCCCAACCCCCCCACCCCCCACCCCCCCGTCTTTGGGAACTCTGTGAACAGGGGTGGTGTTTTTCACAGCCAAACACGCTCTCACCGTAAGACCCGGCCCTCGGAGGACTCCTTGCTATGAATGGACCCGAGGTGACGCGGGGAGTCGAACGGCTGAGGTCCACGCAGAAACCTGCATGCGGACCTTGACGGTGGCGGTTTTATTCCTCACTGCCAAGAACTCTCTCGGAGGTGACCGAGACATGTCTTTCAGGAGGTGAATGGACACGTACGTAGCCTGGGGACGAGCCGTAGGTAACATGCTTTCTCGGAAGAGAAAAACCATGGACGGGATGAACGGGTCAGCGGGGTGGTGGTGGATGGTGGATGAATAGGCGGAGGGCAGAGGACGTTTAAGGCAGGGAAACTCTCCAAAGGTAGGATCCTGATGGTATGAAAACAAACGTTTTGCATAGGGCACTACCTGAGATGGGGTGAATCGAAGGGACCTACCTCTATGGGCCACCACCCCCTCCTCCCCACCATGAAAGCGCCCCAAACAAGCCTGCTCTTTTTACCCCAGTTGAAGACCCTTGCTAAAGCCAGAAGGCAAAACATGACCATGAGAAATCTGACCAGCCGTCGCTTGGGACAAGAGCGAGGCCAATGAATCCAGTGAAAAGTTGACAGAGGGGCCTGGGTCCCTCGGCTCGACCCCTTCACTGAGAAGCCAAAGCCTTTTACGCAGGGATGAGCTTTTCCACACCTAGGTTTCTTTGGCCAGTGCGACGTTCATGAAACACGTTAAAGGAAAATGATCGATCGATGTGTTTGCCGTCTGCCTGAGCGCACGCGATACGAAATAGAAACCGGGGGAGGGGGTGTGTGCTGACGTTCGGGGTCTAATGGGAGAAACCTTGGAGGGTTTTTGCCCTTAGGGTGCCTTGGTCTGGGGTTGACTTGTGTGCGCTGAGAACGAGGGCCGTTATTGAAGGCCCTGTGCAGATTTTGGACACCATGATCCATGGAACCCTGAAGTTTTGGAACCTAGAAATCTTTTGGTCTGCATTTGAGTTGGAAATCTTCTCCTTGACAGAAAGAAGCACACAGAAGGAGGAGGAGGAGGAGGAGGAGGAGGAGGAGGAGGAGGAGGAGGAGGACGAGGACGAGGACGAGGAGGAGGAGGAGGAGGACGAGGACGAGGACGAGGACGAGGACGAGGACGAGGACGAGGACGAGGAGGAGGAGGACGAGGACGAGGACGAGGACGAGGAGGAGGAGGAGGACGAGGACGAGGACGAGGACGAGGACGAGGACGAGGACGAGGACGAGGTGGAGGAGGACGAGGAGGAGGACGAGGACGGGGACGAGGTGGAGGAGGACGAGGAGGACGAGGAGGGCGAGGAGGACGAGGAGGACGAGGAAGGGAAATGGAACTGCATGATGAGCAGATCAGCTTTTCGATGTCAGCAAAGCACCCGCCGCCCAGTTCTCTGGGTGAACTGTCTTGATCTTGCACATCTCTACCGCCTCCGAAATGTGAACACAGCCTGCGATGGCCTGACTGAGACTAAGGCCAGTGGACTGGATGAGGTAGAACCTGAAACCAAAGGGAAGGAAAAAAAAAAAAAGAAAGAAAGAAAAAACAGAAAAACCAAAACGGAAACAAACAAACAAACAAAAAAAACCCCCAAAAAATAACAACGGGGGGAGGGGAGGGGGACGTGGTCTCTTTAAGAATACAAACCGGTGGAAGGGCTCCCTCAGCCAAACACTAATTTGCCGTCTCCTTCGGGACCAACACGAATCTTAAAAGTCTTTCCCCACAGATAATAAAAAGCCTTAGCCATCGGAGGAAATAAACGTCACCTATTCCAACGGTTCTTTATAGATAAGCAAGAGAGCGAATTTTCGATTGTACTACCTGCTTCGTGGCTGACTAAAAGTTTTTAAATGAAAGCTATGAAATCTCTGGTCATGTCGATCTCTAGGTAGGTAGGTAGGTAGGGAGGGAGGGAGGGAGGGAGGGAGGGAGGGAGGTACGTACGTACGTACGTACGTACGTACGCACGCATGAGACAGACCTACAGACATTTTGGAAAAGGACTGGGGAGTGGCCTAGGGCCAAACAGGCCTTGCCAGCTAAAGAACAGAGGCCCTGGGGGCCTGAGTCTCCGACACACACCCGCACACCCACCCACACCCACCCACCCACGCACACGCACGCACGCACACACACACACACACACACACACACACACACACACACACACACACACACACACGAGGCTCTCGGGAGTAAAAGATTAACTTTACCTCTGTTGACACCCACGACTATACCTAGTTGTCCCAAGACGAGGAGCTCCACTGTACATTTAACCCTTATCTGTTCCTGTGCTTTCTTGCAGAAAATTCTCATGTGCTTCTTTCCCCTCGTGGAAGCGCTTGCTATTCCCCATAGGTAGCCACCGTGCAACCAGCTGCTGCAGATCCGAGAATTTGGAGGATTTCTGGGAACGATCGGTGATCCCGAGACAAACTCTCCCTTCCGTGATCAGAGCAACTCGGGGAGGTGTCTCTCCCCCCCAACCCCCCCCGCCCCCCCCCCCACCGCCTTCTCCCTTGTGTACCAGCTATCTCTTTTAATAAAATAATAATAATGATAATAATAATAATAAA
>NW_028138659.1:12500-15000 GCF_964270905.1 Leucopleurus acutus | reverse complement strand
TCCCGGCCCTCCCGCCCCGCCCCGCCCCGCCCCGTCCCGCCCCGCCCCACTCTGCCGCCCCCCACCCCCCTCCTCGGGTCGACCAGATGGCCCCGAGAGAGCTCCGGGGCTGCTGTGGATGGGGAAGTGTTGGGGAGAGGTAGCCGGGCCGAGGTCCGGGGAGCGCCCCCGAGGTTCGTGGATGGGCCCCGCTGCCGGGCGCCGTGATTTTTTTCGCCTGAAATGGGCCTTTTTTACCACCAGATAGGTGCTGACACGGTCTCCTCTGGCGTGTCTCGCTGGGGGTTCTGGGACTCTGGACGCGCGCGGGGCGCTGGGCTTTGGACCGCCGTCTGGCGCCCGAACCGGCCCTTGCCGCTTGAGCCGCCCGCTTGGGCCTGCGCGCCGGCTCTCGTGTGTGCGCCCGGCTGACCCGACCCGCGGTGCCGCCTCCGGTCTCTGGCTCACCCGAGGGCGGCGGGGCGAGGTGGTGCGTGGGTCTTCTACCCCGTGTGACTCCCCTTCCCCGCCGCAGGCACCCGGGGGTTGGCTGAGACGACCCCACCCCGCAGGCTCCGTGCCACGTGTCAGGCGTTCTCCTCGCGGGGTCGTCGGCCACTGTTGCCCGAGAAGGCAGAGAGAGAGAAGGGGGGGCTGGGTGCCGGCTGAGGCTGAAGCAGGCTCCTCCGGTGAGGGTCCTCGCCGTGGCCCTCCCCCCTCGGGGCCCTCGTGGCCCTCGTGGCCCTCGTGGCCCCTGGCTCTCTGGATTGACTGATCGATGTGGTGATGTCGCGCTCTCCTGGGCCGGGCCTTAAGTCGCGCCAGACGAGGGACGGACGTTCTTGGCGAACGGGACCGCTCTTCTCGTTCTGTCCGCGGGCCCCTCGCCTCTCTTGTCACGCCCTGCCCGGCCTGCCGAGGGGTGTGTGGGAGGCAGGGGTGGTGGTCTCCGGCCCTGGCCTGCGGTCTCCCGCCTCCTGCCTCACGGCGTGGGCGGGGCCGTGGTCCTCGGACGCAGCAGACGCTCTCGCTTCGCCTCCTTGGCGTGTGCCTCGCGGGCGGTCCTCCCCGCGTCGGTGGGGGCCGTCCCGCCGCTGCGCCGCGCGCCCGCTGCCGGCGCGTGAGCGTGACTTGCTCGGTCCTCTGTGGTGCCCCTGGAGCGCTCCAGGTCGTCCCTCAGGCGCGCGAGGCCGAGCGGTGGTGTCGTTCCCTTTTCCCAGCGTGCTCCTCGGGGTCTCCGCCGCGGTGGTGTGTCCCGTGAGTGGCTCTCGCGGGGGGGGTCGAGACGGTAAAGGGCGCGGGGGCTTGCCTCTGTTTCTCTGCTTCGGTGGGGGACGGGGGCCTGCCGCCTCGTCGCCATCGTCCTCCCACGGTGTGCCGTGGGGGGACTGACTTCGTGGCCGGGCCGACGCCGCGTGTGCCGCCGCCCCCCACTTGCGTGTGTGGGGGGAGTCGCACAGGGGCGTGGGTGCGATCGTGTCGGGCCGGGGCCTGCGAGAAGGGGGGGCGTCTGTCGCGCTTCTCGGGCGTGCTCCCCCCTTCCGGAGCCCGGTGGACGAGCCTGGGGGGCGGCAGAGGCTGTGCCCCCGAGGCTGTGGCCGCGAACGCTCCAGTGGGCCGTGTGCTTACCCATACCGCAGACCCCCCCCACCCCTCCCACGGCCAGTCGTGGACTTGGTGGCTCGTGGAGCGCCTCCGTGGGCCCGAAGGGCAGAGACGATGGGTGGGGGATGACGCACCCTCGGTGAGAAAGCCTTCTCTAGCGATCCGAGAGGGAGCCTTGGGGTACCGGACCCCCCAGCCGCTGCCCCTCCCGAGCGTGCGGTGGCCACGGTGGCCACCGCCAGAGCCACGTGGGCGGCAGAGGCCCTCGCCCTCGCGGGAGGGCTTGCGCCGGCCCCGCGGTGGGGCCGAGCGCCGCTCTTTGTCTACCGCGGCCCGCGCCTCCCCCCTCTGAGTCGGGGGAGGGTCCCGCCAGGCCGGCGTCCGGCGCGGGGCCGTGTGTGCGCGTGCGCGTGCGGTGACTGACCCGCGCGGTGGCGAGCCCGAGGTGGGGTTCGGGGACGCACGGGCGTCCCGACTCCCCAGTCCCGCAGCCGCGAGGAGCCCGTCGCGCCTGCCCTCGCCGCGAGTCGCGGCCGGGGGCGGTGTGTGGGCACGGTGCGGGTCGCCTCGCTCGGGAGCGTTTCCCTGGGGCGCGAGCCCCGGGGGTCGGACTCAGATGAAGGCGGATGTGGCGAAGGACGGAGGAGGTTGAGTTTGGGCGGACGGGTCCCTCCGTGTCACGCGGGGGGAAAACCGTCGCACACGGGCCCCGGCGGCGGGGCCGGGTCGTGGGAGACCCCGGGGTGGCCGGGGCCGGCCGGCGTCCCAGGCGTCGTGGGACCGCCCTCGTGTGTGTGGCGGTGGGACCCCGCGCTCGTTTCCCTGGCGGGCCCGGTCGTGCCTCGGCCCTTCCCGTCCCTGGGCGGGCGCCCCTGCGCCCCTGCCCCGCGGCCCTCGCCGCCGTGTGTGCGCGTGC